>NW_010400202.1:64833-92109 GCF_000710305.1 Buceros rhinoceros silvestris
TGGCAGCTCTGGAGAGCCAAAGGAACCTTTGTGGAGGGGAAAGGAAGTCTTGGGCAGAGCAGTGTCAGGTAGGTGTCGCGTGGGGGCAGGGTTAAGAGCCCAGCTCGCCTTTGAAGAGCCACTTTGTTGCTCTGAGTATGTTCTGTATTCGATGAAGGTTTGAGGAGGAATTGCCAGCCTTCTTGCTAGGAACAGTCCAGAGATGATACGAGGATAAAAAATATTCCTAGAAGGAATGAAGCAGATAGGGAAGTCCTCTTCTAATGAGAAAAGGTCAAGATTGGGAGGTTCCTCCTTTCCAATGTGCAGAAGATAAGCCAATGCAATCAGTGCAGCCATTCAGGAGGGTGGGGTGGTGGAGGGGCTACGTGCAGTTGCCAGCGCAGCGAGCACATCCTAAGTGTTGTATTAACTCCAACAGGTCGGGCTATAACCTTTGGTTTCCTCTCCCAGCAGTTTCTAAGAACTGTCTGGTTCCAAGAACTGCTTCCAGAGCGATTTGGAGGATGTGCAAGTGCATCTCCTGGCCCTCTGTCAGCACATGCGTCCCGCTGTCTGTAACATGACTGGCAGAAGCACACGGCAGCAGATAACCAGAAACGGTCTCTCTGTTCCCTCACAGATGGATGCAAATCTCAGTCTATGTCTGGCAGAAGCGACTTTGCCCGTGTCTTTTGGTTCCTTCTGGCTGTGGGGATTTACAGGGGATGCTGAAGCCTGGAAACCAGTGATGATGCACAAGGCCATGCTGTCAGGAGCTATCCTGACTTCTGCTGCTGTTCTCTCTTCCTTGCCCACAGCGGAGCCGGTAATACCCAGCTGTCGGGATGCCTTAGACAAACCAGTGCAGTGACCAGTCTGCAGTGTGGCCTCTGTGGTGTTCCTCCATTGCCCACCACCCAGTCACAAGGGGACAGTGGGACCTCAGGCTCCAGCCCGTCCTCTCTGCATTTTTTGTAATATATTGGGCTATTGTTTCCCTTGACAATGTTGGGGAAGACTTGCCACCAAAGATCGTGTGCTGGGTTGGGTGGTGCTGGGTTGGGCTCTTCTCACTCCAGGGGAGCTCCTCTGCGTCTTGATTGTCTGGCAGCAGCAGAACATACGACATGAAGAAAAGCCTCGAAGGAGTGAGGACTGACCGGGCAGCAGTGGGAGGAAGAGCTGTAGGAGGAAGGAGGAAGCAGGAAGCTGCCCACCCCTCCCTGAGAACATCCCTTTGTCAGGGAGCGAGGTGCTCGCTGTCTTCCCTAGCCCCAACGTGCATGTGTGTTGGCTGAACAGAGCTGATCTCACCAGAACAGTCTAATTGGTGCCTTCAGGCAATCATGTCTCTCTTCCTGTCTGAGTTTATCTTGAAAGGCTCAATTGAGTTACCTTCTATCCCATAATAGGATCCAAGTTCCTTGTAGTAACATAAGAAGGAGATGATGTCACTGCAGCTACACTTCTCTGATAACTTACTAATGACTGGGGCCAACACCTCGGCTCCTTTCTCAGGCAGAACTCCCAGACACACTGAGTCAGTACCTGGCGCGGGAGCTCTGGGGGAACTCGCTGTGCAAGGAGCTGAGGGTGCACCGAGGGAGGATGGCTCTGGGACCCCTGCAAAGCACCCTGCTCGAAGGTGGTTTGTCCCCCTGTGCCCCGCTCCCCTGCAAGGCAGTTCCATGTGTGCTGCTCTTTCTGCCAGGCACAGCACCCAAGGGGGCCTGGACATGCAGAGGCAGGAGGTTCTGGGTTGCTGAGGCTGCCCAGATAACTCAGGTGAAGAGCAAGGGCTTCTTCCATCAACTGATACCAAACGGGGTAGGAGAAAGGCAGCAGGGGCTCAGCTAATCTGGATGGTGGGAATTTCTGCTTTTCCTGTCGTGTCCTTGAGCTCCTAACTTCCTGCAGATACAGCAGGAGAAGGGACCTGCTGGAGCGGGGTCCAGAGGAGGCCACGCAAATCATCAGAGGGCTGGAACTTCTCTGCGGTAGGACAAGGAGTGATAACTTAAACTAAAAGAAGGGAGACTTAGATTAGATATAAGGAAGAAATTTTGTAGAATGAGGGTGGTGAAACACTGGCCCAGGTTGTCCAGAGAGGTGATAGAAGCCCCATCCCTGGAACCATTCCAGGTCAGATTGGATGGGGCCCTAAGCAACCTGTAATGTCCCTGCTCACAGCAGGGGGGTTGGACTGGATGACCTTTGAAGGTCCCTTCCGACCCAAACCGTTCTATGAACGACACATTATTGAGCAGGTAAAACACTTGGTCTCACATGTCTGCTCCAACAGCTGGCCTCTGCCCCAGAGAGCTCACAGCCCTCAAGCAAGACTCACAAGAGTTCTCTAGCTCCATTTCCGGCCTGAAAACTTGTGAAAACCATCTCAAGCAGTGATTGAATGTTCAAGAAGCAAACATGTTCCCAGCTGGCTGTGGAACAGGACCTGGTGGAAAAGTTTGCAGGGCTGTGTTTGGACTGCGATGAGTCGTCACTGCTGAGTTACTGGGACAGGTCCCTCTGGGAAGCCCTCCATGAGGGATGCTCAGGAAATGAAATCAGAGCAATACCTAGACTCCACACAAAGTGCCTTTGGTGCAGACAAGAGGGCTTTGTTATCCCCAGTCACAGACACCTCCAAAATCCCTCGGGTCAGAACCGTGCAAGAAGGATTGCCAAAATCTCCGCACAGCTACAGAAACTGCTGACAGTTGGGCAGCTGCACTCCACGGCTGTGCCAACTCCCCGACCAACCCTCTCCCTGGGTGCCTGGCATTGTCCCCCTTGCCCATGGTGCCAGGCTTAGGGAAATGGAGGAGGTCAGGAAGCAGCCATGGGCTAAACAGCGTGGCTCAGAGCCCACCAAGCAGTGTGGGTCCTGCGTATTTGCTGGGAAATGTGGTGTTTGTCAAGCACACAAGCTAGCTGGAAAAGAGGAAGGAGAGCAGGTCTCAGGTCAGAAGGAACAGGACACACTTCTCTCTGGGAGAGGGGCTCTGAACAGGGTATGGCACCTTGAGAGATCCCCAGGGCCAAGCATGTCCTGGGACATAAACCCCAGCTCACGTGTTGAACGCATGGGGCTGAGAGCTAGACCAGATCCATCACAAGGTCCCCGTCTGACAGTGGGGATCTGCCGGGGTGTCACAGCTGGGTTCACACCTGCCTTTCGCCATCCACTCTCCACACATGGAGACAGGGCTCTAGATGTCCAGGCTGTGGTGTTTGGCTCAGGCAATGATTGCTAGACCAGTAGTTATTTTGAATTAATGGGCACTTGGGTGGGGGCTTCCTCATGTTGTTCAGATGCCAGACAGCACCCTGGTGTGTTTGAGTTCCTCCTTGTGCTGGTTGATCACCCACAGGATCCCCCGGGACCTGCCAATGCAGCCAGCTTTGTTTTAGAGATTAGATAGCCCTCACCCTTATAGCTCGTCAACTATACTGGGGAGAAGCACTGGCCTTTGCTGAAAGCCTCGATGCTCATGAATGTGATGCATCACTTCTCACTGAACACGCGTGACCCTCAGCTGTCCAGATGTTGTCCTGGAGAGCAGTGCACAACAGCTGTCCATCTCACCAGGACCCGAGGCCCTAGGGCTCGGCCCCCTCACAAGCTACCAGGCTGTTTCAAGCAGTATGGCAGCCACGAGCCCTCCAGAGCCAACACAGAGGGACTGAGACTGGCTGAGGGGATCCCGCATGGGCCAGACAAAGCAAGGTTTGGGCCATACCATGGCTGCAGGGCCCTGGAAGGCTCCTCTGCTTGGGCGGGCAGCTGGAGCTGCCTTCGAGGTGTAGCAGTGATGGGTGAGAACAGGGCACAGATTGCTTGGCTGTGGTTCGGAGATGTTCGGTGCCCTTGCTCTGCTCAGTAGGACCCTGGACCAGTTGCTTGGTTTTTCTTTGCCTCCTCTTTCCTCCCTACAAAGGGAACAGGAGCTTTGCCCTGCCCTGCAAGGGGCTCTGAAGGGAGCTGCTGCCCTTCAAGAGCAGATAGCACTGCAGATGCCTATTAGAAGATGGCTTAGACCATCTACAGCCTGGGCTGGCAGGAACCTCACAGATCATGACACAGCTCCTCCTGCCAAAGATACCTTGTCTGACAGTCTGTCATGCATAGGGCTGGCTCCTGCTGATCCTAAAATCTTGTTTATGTGCATCACGTCACTCGGATAAAAGTTAACTTACTGTTTATCCTACCCACACAGCTAGTGATTCCTTCACCTTACCTCAGGAGACGAGACACTTCTGTGTTTTTTATCTCTGAGTCTCACTAGATTGACCATGCTCCCATCTGCCTTGCCATGGGAGGAACTTCTTGAAGGCCACAGGATTATTAAAAAGGAAGAGAGTTAAAGATGAGAGAAAGCTAATGTGTCACAGAGAACTAAATGCTGCATAGGTGGTGTCACCTTAAATACACTGTTCATTTCTTAGTTGCTTCCTATCTTCAGTTCACCTGAAACACAGAATTGTTTTGGGTGAAGAGACCTTCCAGCTACTTGAGTCCCCCCATTCCCCCAGCACTGCCAGGTCCCCACTGCCCCCTGTCCCTCAGCAGCACCTCCACACGGCTGGGAAACCCCTCCAGGGATGGGGACTTCACCACTGCCCTGGGCAGCCTGGGACACGCCTGCACAACGTCAACGGGACAGAAATGGCTCCTCAGGGACAACCTCAACCTCCCCTGGAAACAACTGGAGGCCATTTCATCCTGTCGCTTGTTCCTGGGGAGAAGAGATCGACTCCCACTTCACTCCACCCTCCTGTCAGGGAGTTGTCAGAGCCAGAAGGTCTCCCTGGAGCCTCCTTTGCTCCAGGCTCAACCCCCCCAGGTCCCTCAGCCGCTCCTCAGTGCATTGTGCTCCAGAGCCTGGACCAGCTTCATTGCCCTTCTCTGAACATGCTGCAGCCCCTCAATGTCCTTCTGGGGATGAGGGGCCCAAAAGCTTCTCTGGGGTTCATCAGGAGTGCTTACACTTTCAATGCATTTAACATCTGGGACCCATCTTCCTTTTGCACTGACACATCTACTGTACATAACATCTGGGACCCATCTTCCCTGCTATGAGGCTGTATCTACTGTGTGTAACATCTGGGACCCATTGTCCATCTCCTCAATTGAGTTGTCACTGGGGAAACACAGCATGTCCTGGGTACTCTTGTGTGTAAGCAAGTGAGTTCAGGTTCATGAGTGCCCACAATGAAGGTCAATGGGAACCACATTGGAACTTACTCTATGACTCAGGTGTGAGTGTGGACTGTGGATGTGAGCTGTGATTATGATTTCTTTAGTGTCTCCGATGTTCTAGGCACTGGGAGGGCAATCAAGACAGCACTTCTGACAAGTGCCTCTTCCTGAGCCTGAGGTGGCAACTGACAGCGCGTACGAGAGGGGTGTGAAGGTGGAAATAAGTTTCTGTTCTTGTCAGACTCTCTTCTGAGGAAATGGTGGATGCTGCAGTCCTTGCAGTGTGGGCAGAGAAAACGCAGACAAGCAACCACCAGTTCCAGCTTGTGTGAATGATCTCTTGAATGTTTATCTAAATGGAGCTCCTGGTTGCCCCACTGGATCATTAGCAGCCAATGGAAGAAAGTTTGGAGGTGACTACAGTACACGAAGGGCACGGCTGTGTAGGTGTAACCTCTGCCATGCTGCTGGACAAATACAGCTCAAGCCACCCAGGCTGTGACCTCTTCACTTGGGAGCAGCGCTGGTGAACCCTGGAGGTGCTGGGGCACGGCGAGGGTGTCGGTCAGTATCACCCCCTTCCAAGTCTGGCCAACCACAAGCTCAATGAATGGGAAAATCAGAAAGCGAAGGCTCAAGAGAGGGATTTACTCAGGGCATCATCATAAACATGATGACCCAGGATCACTGGGAGCTGAAGAGCCTCCTCTCTACACATTCCAGGGAAGAATTTCCAAAGCTGTAAAGAGATGAAACTGCTGCTCTTTCATGTTGTGTGCACAGGTAAGGCATCTGATGCTGCCAGCTGTAGACTTCCTGCATCTGCTGACACCGTTCCTGGGAGGAGATAGCAATTTATGCAGACACCTATTTTTCTGTATTATTTGCTAGTTCTGCCACGTGATAAAATAAGCCAGAGGGACTAGAGTTCGCTAAACCTTTAACTGTTAAACAGTCTGATAAACAACACGACACTCTCATCTTCCAGGGACACTCACAAGCATGAGCCCTTTGGACATTTCCTTTCCCTAAACTTCACAACATCCCATTGCTCAAAGCTGGGGAGTGATGGGTGAAGGACAAATGGAGGCAGGGATTTACTGGGGCACTGCTGAAGAGAACCGTTCCTCAAGGATGGTGCATGAAACAGCTTGTGTATGTCCTCTGAATCTTCCTCTCAATAAAAAGCTATTGAGTCCATTGTAGTGGGTAAACCACGTGGCACTTCATGCTTAGCAGGAATTGCCCCAATTTGACAAGCTGAGTTCCTCCTACTGACAGGAAAAAAACATGTCTATCCTGTCCCCATGCCATAAGTCTTCCTCATTTCTGACTTGCCCCCAGGACAATGGCTACAAATTCAGACACGTCCAGCTCTGGAGTGCAGAGAAGTCCCTCTCTAGTTCATGGGTAAGCTGCTCCTTGCGCTTGCGTTTTTGGCCAAGATGATCTCCTCTGATAGGCTTCTCTGAGGGCTACAAAAGTGTGTGCTGGGTCATGTGCATAGGACTGTGGTGGAGGAGGGATGCTCAGCTCAATGCTCTGATGGTGTGTTCGCTTGATAATCTTTTTTTGCCGGGGAGGTGGGTAGAGAGGCATTTTTTTTTCTCTCCAGGGGTAGGAAAAACACATCTTTCTCAGCCTGCTTCACACAGGACTTGAAACCAGTTATGGAGTCTTTCCATAGCCAGAAGAGGAAACCAGAGTCCTCCAGAGTGTGATTCATCCCCCCAGGCAGGGCTCTGAGATAATAAAGATGATTCAGCCTGTGAAGATGCTGATCATTTTCCACTGCCTGGCTGAGATGAGTAATATCTAGATGGCTATGGACAGAGGAGACAAATCCACCTGGTCTGCCCGAGGGAGATGTGGGCACAGCAGAAGCTTTCCTGAAGGGAATGATGGTTGTGTAGTGAGGCCATGGAGGATGACTCAGAAGAATTTGATTTCCTTCCTGGTGGTATCTTAGGATCTCCCACCAGGAGGGAAGCTTCTAGTGCTCCAGTCACAGCGGAGGCACAAAGACACCAGCCTCCTGGCCCCAGCCACTTGACTTCTCACCCAGGCTGCCCTGTTATAATGCCAGATAACAGCATGGCTGATCCCACTTCTTTTCTTTGAGGGCTGCAAAGGGGAGGCTGTGAAGCTGCTTGTTGGGTCCTACCAAGGGCTCAGTGACTAAGACACAGTTTTTGCCCCTATAGAAGAAGTTGATGAATTGGATGTGGTAGACATCTGCTCTTGGCCCAGTCTAGACTTTTTTCTTTGTAGAAATGCCATTAAACACTTGAAATGCCAAAACAGAGACCTGGCTTCTGGACAGAACTCCACTGACTTATTTGTACTCTGCTCCAGCGCTGGTTGCTGAGAAGAGGTGCCTCAGGGAAAAGGGGATTTCGGAGATGGGACAGGAAGGTTTTGAGCAGCATGTCCTCTAGATCAGAAGCAACATCTTTAGCATGCTGTCAGCACTGTGACACGTCTTGCTCTCTCTTTCTTGTCACACACATGCTTTTTGCTGCGAAGTGGTCTGTCATGGGTGAAATTCCAGGTCCTGTGCTCTCAATCACCAAGGAAGCTCTTGCGGTTGCTTTGTTTCGGGCTGTCTCCAGATTCATTGTTGAGGACCGCTCTTTCCTGATCTCTTTTTCATTGTGCTCCAGACTCTGTAGCCAATAAATCACGTTACAGGACTGAGGTGGTCTTGCCAGGAGAGAACTTTGACGCCAACAGATTGTAAGTCACTGCCATGTCATGTTGACTTCCAGATTTCCGATTCTGCCATAGCTTTTATCCTCCAAACACCCGATGGAAACACCACCTTTCTTCAATCTTACTGCAGCACACGTGATTTATAGAGAGAATACTGCCGTTAACAGCAAACTGTCAAATCTCAAACAGATCAAAGAAGTGGAACGAAGAATGAGTTGACTGAGCTCTTCAGGCCATGCTGATTCCAAAGTCTTTTTTTTTCCCCTTCTGTTGTAAGAATTTATGTTTGTGAGAATCTGATCAGGTGGGAAGAGCTTTCCTTCTTTGTTGACATCAAAGTCCACATGTTCTCAAATTGCTATAAGTCATTCTTTGCATTTTAATCTCTGGCCATATGTATAAAAATAATTACCTGCCCTGAGGGACAGGGGATGAAGCAGTCTTTATCGCATTTCTATGACTCCAAAAGGTCCCTGCTAACGATACCAGAGAAGTGGCAAACCAGTGGGTTGGAGGAACTGGATTAATTAGAGGTAAATTTAACCTGTATGCAGGGAGTGCACGTCAGGATGATTTAGTGCTAAGAGATTACAAATCAGGTAACACTGGAGCGACAGCAGAATATAAAATATAATGGGAAATTATATTTGTAGAAAACATGAAAATGCTTCCAGTGTTTTTAAGAACAATGTATATGACGCAGTTTGTCCTCCGGGTTGCATCCCGACAGCTGCTGAAGGCATTGAATCCTTCTGCAGGCCAGATGTGAAGCGGACAGACACTACTGTCACATAAGTGTCTGGAATGGGAAGGTAATGTAAGCAGGACCAGTGCTGATGGGACTGGAGTTCTTCCCAGGGAGACTGTGACTGACTTCAGCTGAGAACAACAGATCTGTGGCAGAGGGGCAAGTGAATCCTTGAGGAGGCAAATATTTCAGAGGGATGCAGTGAACAAAGACTGTGAGGGAGAAAGGAGAACTAAAATGAGAGCAAGGACAGGATCCCAGGGAATAGGACCTCTTGGACTGTTGCCCACAACCTGTGTATGGTTGAAGTGGCGATGGCTAACATCGAACTGGGCATGTCAGCCACCAGACGGCAGAAAATGGTTTACTCTAGGTGGTTGACACATGCTGACATGGAGGGAAGGTCTGTTGCTTATCTGCAGTTGCTTCCCTGACGTGCTGCACACACAAAGACTTGCCAAGAGACGGAAGACAGATGGAGACACAGTCACAGGTTTTTTTCCTGGGTCCATAGGGAAAACGTGCCATCAAACCCAACAGCAAGAGAGCTGATGCTCTGGGGCTACAGGGCTAATAACCTGCTCTCAGGGGCTGTAGCAGCTGTGGTGCATCTTGCCAGGGGTACAAGAGGAAACTCAGAGTGTGTTGTGGAAGGGTGGCAAGAAGAGCCCAGCCTCATGTTACAGGATCTTAAGGCTTTGTTCCTCACGAAGGGAAGAGCTGCTACTGGGGAAGTGGAGTGCTGCAGAGCGGGAAGTGGGGCGTGACTGAGAGGTAGGAGAGACTGATGGCAGAGGAGGAGGAGAATGCAATGGGGAGAGCTGTCAAAAAGTGGCTGGGAACCATTCTCCAAGTCTCATGTGCCACACTTGGTTTCAGTGCTCGCAAATCATAGAATCACAGAATCATCTGGTTGGAAGAGACCTTTAAGATCATCAAGCCCAACCGTTCCGCGAACAATGCCAGGGTCCCTAAACCATGTCCCTCAGCACCACGTCCACACGGTTGGGAAATCCCTCCAGGGATGGGGACTCCACCACCTCCCTGAGCAGCCTGTTCCAGGGCTTCACAAGGATGAGGAAAGCTGTGATGTTCTGAGGGCACCACATAGCCACCCATACTGGAAGAGCTCTGACACTCTTCTGGCTGGCACGAACCCCCTCTTCCCCCTCCAAACTGCTGTGGACAACACCCACCCAGAGGAGCCAGACATGCTAAGCACCATCCCAAAGTGCTGATTTGCAAGGAACTCCAGAAAGAGCCAGCCGTTCTCATCACTTTCCATAAGTATTTGAAAAAGAAAGCCCAAGAGTTTATCTTGATCTCTTAATCCATCGGGTTGCTTTTCTCTTTGCTTTCTCTACCTCTACAAGGCTGGTAATTATAATTTATAGCACCTGCTTCCTTTGAAATGCCTTGGACTCCTTCTAGCTGGCAGAGGAACAGACACAGTGCCCATCTGCTTTAGGTAAGTGCTCACAAACCACAAAGTTGTTAATTAGACTGACACACGACTCTTCCAGCATACACATGGTGTGCTGTTACTGCACCTATAAACTGCTGGTAACCAGATACGTTGCAAGGGGATCACAACGGGATCAGAGCATTACGCAAAGCCTTGGCACCCCTTGCAGGGCTCAGAGCGTTGCCATCAGGTGTGCATGTTCTCTCTAATCCTCCCCGCTGGGCTTCCCAACATGCTTCCCAGATAAAGAAAGCCTGCTGGGAAGCAGCTCCCTCACACTTGGAAGGAGGCTCAGTCTCCAGAGCTTTGTATTCTCTTCCGAAATCCAAATTCCTCTTCATATTCATCTGGGGATCCCTGCCAAGGTCTCAGGTCTCCTTCCTGACAGCTCAGGCTCCAGGCAGTAATGCCTCCACATCCTGTAGCTGACAGGGAGCAGGGCAGGTCTGGTGCTGATCTCAGAGGCATGGCTGCACCTTCAGAGGAGCTGTGATGAGGACTGTTTGTAGGAGGTATGTCTGATGTGGATGAGGGTATTTGGATGGCTTTGACACTGGCCTCCTCAGGCTGGCTGGCATCCGTGGGGCAGAGTGAATCACGGACACCTCTGGTCGGGAAATGCTGAGCCCCCATGGCAGTTGCCTCCCTCTGGAGAGGGAGTGGCTCAGACCACGAGGAGCCTCTGAGGAGTGACACCTGGTCACACCCAGTAAGCTCACCTGAAGCAGCCAGGTCAGCAGCGTTGGGTCAGCATGTGAAGTGTTGGGGAATGGGTGTCCTAGACCTACTGATGCCCTTGACAAGAAATTATGTTGAATGACCAGAAACCTCCACCTGGTTTGCCAGTCTTCCCAGCACCTGCGTTAGGGTTTGCAGGAGGAAGAGCTCTGTTACTGTGTTTGAAATATTATTTGCCAAAACTCAGGACTGTGTCTTCCTTGATTAGAAAAGGTGTGTGGGGATCAGACAGGGCAATGGGAACACCCTTGTGGAGAGTATCCACGGGGGAACACCCTGACTCTCTCATCTCACCTAAACTTGCCTGAATCTAAAGTCATTTTTTTGGCACTCTGTCTGTCCTGGGAAGGGCTGGAACTTCAGTTCCCTGAGAGCCAGTATGCCTCAGCTAGGTTAGTTAAAATCAATGTCCTCCTGTTGCTGGCTCCTGCATGAGAACATGTCTTTTGTTGGTGACACCACACCTGCGCTCCTGAAGCTTATGGGTTGGCAGCTTTGAGAAGGATTCCCTGAAGAGAGATCCTCATCTTAGCCAGGTGAGGAGGGAAGAGCAGGGGCAGATCCACTGCAGGAGAGCAGTGTAAGCATGGTCTTTGTGACACCTGGCCAGTGTTTCTCTTTCCTTGGTTCTGCCCTTCTAGAGACAGATGTGAGAGCAGGACCCAGGCCATGGTAACAGGGAGCCGCTGCTTCCTCTCCCTGGAGGTGGAGTCCTTTGTTCCGGCTGCCACAAAACAAGCTGTGTGGGAAGGCCGTGGGGTGCATGTGCAATGCAAGAGGGCTCTGAGGTGGAACAAGCTTTCCTAGGGGCGAGGTAGCCTGGAGAGCAAAGTTCATGCCCTGACGGTGCCACAGACTCTCTGATCATTCTGGACAGGAGACTCCTACTTCCCTGAGTATCATCCCCCAATGAAAAGGAGGAATAACTTCCCTCTTTGAGTGACATTTATTGGAGTTTCTGTCTGCCTGGACTTTCCTCTCCTTGAGCATGTTTGTACAAGTTGATCTCCTGATGTCAGAGACTCCCAAACTCGCTGCACACTTCCTACCTGGTACCATGACCTCAAAGCGTGCAGACCCTGAGGGGTGGCTGGCTGCCTGCACCATCCATCACCCTCAACCAGCAAGCAGAGGGACTTCAGTACAGCTCTGATCATGCCTCATGCATGGGACCCCAGTCTGGACACCAACAGTGCAGCAAAAGGACCCAGGAGTTCAATCCCAAGAGCTGCCTAGGCTTGGGTGCGTGTGTTCTTTCTCAGTGGGCCTCTTCTCTGAATGCTTGAAAGAGAGGACAGCTGCCACCTTTGGAGCCCATTGGAGTTTTTTGATCATTATTTTTTGCTTTCCAATTCCTTCGACACTTTAGGTGTTTGCTGCATTTCAGCTCTTACACAGTTCTGTGCAGGCAGTAAATACCAACCTCTCTCTGTCCCACAGCAGCTACAAGCATCTCCTTCCAACCCACTTTTTGGCCACCTCATCCCTTGGATGGCCTGCTAAGTCCTACTGGTAGAGCTACGCTCAAAGCAGTTGTTCTCAGTTTCCACCAAGTTTGGTCACTTCTGCTGGAAACATGAGAGAAGACTCGTGTATCGAGAAGACTGTTTTTCCTCTCCTGCCTCAGCTTGTCTGTAAGAGATACAGACTTTCCCTTCAAACTGCCTGAATCCCACAACGACAAACGTGGACATCAAATGCAAATATCTGAAAGAGCAAGAAAATAACCAGCACACAACCCCTCTCTGTCTGCTGCAGCTGTCTGTTCCACCCCACTCCTGCTGGCTCCTATTTTCACCCCACTGTGCAGCTGTGTTGCCAGCTTGCAAAGCGGGTCGTTAATATCCCACGAAGTGCCATACAAGTCCAGTAACTCATGAACTGTCATGATGTGCCATAAAGCCACTCCCCCTTCTGAACGGCAAAAAAATAGCATCTGGGCAACACGAGTACAATGGGTCTCAGATGGCCTGACCAGTAACACCTGGAAACCATGCTGTGGGTGACCTATGGGTATTCCAGGCTGGCTCATTTTTTGGCAACAAATACACAGGAGCCTCATAAATTTGTGGAAAATGACTCAGATATTTGAAAAAGAGGAAAAAAATATCTCTAACACAGACCTATACTGGAGTTCTTGGCCTGAGGTCATGGTAGCACCAGTGAAAACCAAGCAGAGCGTTTTAGCTCTGTATCTGTCTTAAGACACAGGGACAGTCCACACTGTGCCCTCCTGTTCTCCAAATCAAGTCTCATTTATCTTTACAGAGCATTTCCCTGATTACCTGGGAAGGAAAAGGTGGCACAGAAGAGCATCTCTAAATGCGAGCTAGAAGGAGAATGGCAAGACTCGGCAAGCTCTGGGTTCTCCCTTGGGGGAGCAGCACAGGATGGAGACTCGGGATGAAAGCAGGTTGTGCTTGCACCAGGGTGAGACCCAGCAGTGGTACAATCTCATAAGACATGCTGTGTGTCTTCAGAAAAGTCCCCATAGACCCAGAGCAGGGCTGTGCCTCATGGCCATGCTGGGCTTTGTCACCAGACATGGTTCTTGGGCCTTCACCACGCCCAAGAGTTCTCTGTTGTACAGTTTCTGTATCGAGGAGAAACTGCAAATCATCATCTTGTTCTGCCTGTGCTCTCCACACTTTCAAGTGGCCAAGCTAGAGACAGACAGGGCTTGGTGCAGTGCTGATGTGAGGCAGAGCTGGCTTGTGCCTGTCCTCTCAGAGAAAAACTGTCTTGGAGAACAACTACCTTCAGCAGTCTGCATACTGAGGGCAGGTTTTACTGCAGCCTGTTGGTGATCTGCCATCGGGGTCTTTCTGAGAGGCACCTTCTGCCCATCTTCTAACCAGGTAGCTCAGATGGAGTTCTCCATCATGTGGGACCCTTCTGAAACTTTTGCTCTCTGAGACTGTCCCCTGATTTGAAGAGTTGACCCTGCCTTAGGAACACAGCATGACAAAGCAGCTGTAAGGGACCTGGCTGATCTCTTACACATTTACCCTGAATTCTCGTAAGCACAGAAAGAACAGGATGGGTGAGGTGGGTTCACCGATGTGAGACCTACAGAAGATACTACTGTTTTGGTGTTTGCTTTTTGACACTGAAACTTCTCCCCTGGAGCTTTTAATCTTTCCTACGGTCTGTCCCAAACACTTCCTCTCTGGTGACTGGTGGTTGTACACCACAATTGTGCCATTGCAGTCTTGAATGAAGCATGGAAACACCTTGATGTGGCAAGTGGCACCAGGACAATCCTACTCCTGACTTCGCTGTTGCCCTAGGGAAGATCACTTTGCCTTCCCAGGGTCGTGTTATTCTTGCCAGTGCTGTGCAAGCACTGACAGTGAGCAAACTCTCCGGAAAACACTTCTGCAGGTGCAGCTGGAGATGACTCTGTGCAGCTGTTATTATCCGAATGGGGACAGATTCACAGCAGCCTGCCCCATGTCTGCCACTTCACCCACCAGCTCACACTGGATGAGTGGCCTCAAAGTTCTCTAAGAGCAGGTACCTCTGTGTTGATTCAAGATAAGCCATTCTGCCTGTGACAGATGCACTTGACCCCCCTCCTTAACCAAGCCAGCAATAGTTTGGTGTGGGCTTCAAAGGAAACTCCTCTAGGAAACCGCAAAAGAGCAGAGTGGACAAAGTTGTGGATACAAGGAGTCTCGTGTGTGCTTTTCCCATTGTATGCAATGTGACTACAAGCCAACCACTCTGCCCCATAAATGTGACAGTCTAAGTGAGACTTCTCTGAGCTGTCCATGCACGGCAGCGTGGCTGCATGGCAGCGATGTCCAGCTCTAGCCTCTGTGTAAATCATTCCAAATCAATTCTAACTCAGTTTTTCCTTGTCTCTTTCCTCTGTGTAGTAAGTAAGAAGGTAACCTTGTCATCGAACTCTCTTAAGTTCCACTTTTACAGACCCTTTAAGTGATCTAAAATATTCATCCGTGACACTCTCAGCTTGAGTCTTAAATGAAGCCCAAAAGTGCTGTGAGCCGTTTCTTAGAGTGTCTTGCATTTCTGGTGTGCCAGCTGGTGTTTCAGTGGGGGTTGTTTACTGAGGGGATGGACCTCTCAGCACCAGCTGAGGTGCCCATCCATGAGCAGTGTGTGCTTCAGGCCGGGTCACCCCAGAGCAGTCATGCCTTCAGGCAGTTGAACCTTCAGAAGCAAATGTTGGATTATCCAGCCATGGGCCTGGTGGCACTGGTTGTCACAGACTTTGGGCATAGGAGAAACAGGCTGAGGGGAGAAAGAAGCATTCCTGGGGCAGCCCCATTGAAGTGACCTTTGATGTCACATTCCCCTTGAAAGGGAAGTCACTTGGAAAACAATCTAATCTCCAGATCCCTGGTGAGGAGAGTCTTGACTCTGGCTCTGGTCGTTATGTCAACACATTTTAGTAACAGCTACAACCATGAGCCAATGATATTTCAGATCTCCCTGGCAGAAAGAACATTCATATCCTGCACAGCCAAGACCCCCATTGCAAATTAGTATTTAAATTCATATTTACAGAAACTTCTGCTTGGTGCCGGGAGGGCCACACATGGAGAACTGTGCCCGTTTTGGGGATGCACAGTGTAAAAGGATGAAGAGGAACCCAAATGGAAGATGGGCCCAGTGGAGGGCTGACAGCTGCGTCAGGGTCCCAGAGCACTTACCCATGTGTAGAGGTGGAAGGAACTGGGATGTTTTCACCTGGCAGAAAAGATGCTAAGAGGAGATCTGCTAGTGACCCATAACTAAAGACGATGGAGCCAAGCTCTTCTGGGTGGTTTCAAGTGATCAAACAAAGAATAATGTCCACAAATTGCACTCCAGGAGTTTTAGGTTGGACTTGAGGAAAAGCTTCTTCCCCAGGAAGAGCAGCCCCGGGCCAG
Source organism: Buceros rhinoceros silvestris (assembly GCF_000710305.1). Classification (NCBI taxonomy): domain Eukaryota; kingdom Metazoa; phylum Chordata; class Aves; order Bucerotiformes; family Bucerotidae; genus Buceros; species Buceros rhinoceros. The sequence continues at coordinate 80,580 of NW_010400202.1, forward strand.
GTCACCAGTACAAGGGGAATCTCCATGACTAGAGGGTTTCAAAGTTTGGATAGACAAAGCTGCAACTGCACCACCTAGTACTGGTGATAGTCCTGCTCCAAGCAGGAGACTGGCCTGGAGACCCCCAGAAACGCTCCCAGCCAACGTTTCTATGATAAAAAGACACAGTAAGACTAAGACTGGAGTTAAGGATTAGGGTTAAGGTTAGTTTTTCCATAGTCATCCCAATTCAGAAGGCTTCAGCAGTGCTGCTTACTCCAGCTGGGTGCCGACCAAACAGACCACCCCTAAATTCAGTTGGCGCTACCAGCATCTGATCGCAGGAGTGTCCATACTCAGAAAACTGCCAATATTTGAGTGATGTGTGGTTTTTAGTGAACACAGGAGTACCAACCTGCTGCGGATAGCGTTACTTTAAAGGAAAAGCATGATCGCAGCCTCAGCTTCTCGTGGCTGAATCCCTAAAAGCGGTTTAAAGCATTTCCAGCCCGACACAACCTGGGTAAAAGTGCCCAACTCACATGCTGACAGACCAGAGTGTCCTCTGTGCTGCCTGGCAGGTCCCTTCCCCACTGCGGTCCACAGTGGAGAGGACAGAGCCTCTTCTGGGTGGATATTTTCCAGCATTCCTTGAAATATGCATTGTCGCTTCTGGCCTTTTCATCACGCCGTGCACATGGGGAGCTGTGATTTCAACATCCTTTACCAAGACACTGTTCTTTCCTTGAAAACTGCCCTCCCTCCCTCCTGCCCTAAGTGACAGTAATCTTTGCTGTAATTGGAAAAGAAAAAGAAGAAGGGACGGAACCTCCTTGACAAAGGAACTAATGACTCAAATGCTGGGAAGCCCGGGGGCCACCAAGAGACTGCACGGCTCACAGTGTTGGTTCTTAATGACTTACAGAGATTGGAGGTTTGGAAGATCTCTCAGTGCCTCTGCAGGGATGTGACTCAGCTGATTGTTCTGCAGCATCCTATAATTAGAAAAAAGAAAACTTTGTTAAAATAAAAAAAGCCTGACACGAAGTGGAGGATGTTGCTGCTTGTTTCTGAAGCTGTCCTGGACTCTCATTGGAAAGTGAAAGGGTTGGAAAGCCCATGCTGGTCACCCAGGGCTCTTAAGCAAGCTCGCAGGCTGCTGGCAGATGACCTGTGGTCAAGGCTGACCCAGGATCCTGCAGCAGAGGGTCCCGGGGTGAGTTTGGTGCTGTGGTGGAGCATCTACCGGGACAATGTGACCATAAAGAGGTCTCTCCACCACGCTCTGCATCTGTTAGTCCAGAGCAATACCAGTGCTCTCAGTTGAGCTCTCCTGTGTTTATACTTGTGTCTGACATCCTTCTGCCAGTGCATGTCAGTGGTGGTGACCTCTGCAGGGTCTGTGGAAACCAGCCTGTAGGCAGGTGTCTTATTCAACTTGTGGGACAGCTGCAAACACAACGCATGAGGAGCCCCTCCGTAGCTGTTCGCTGAGCAGCTTCACAGCATTGACTCAGCTTGCAGCAGTGACTGGAGCTGCTGTGGAATAAACCCAAGCCAGCCCAGGGGCTTCAGAGAAAGCAGGTGGCTGGAGCTGTTGGGCTGAACAGGCAGGACCCAGGAGGACTTCTCAGAAATGGAATTGAACGCAGGGCATGGAGAAGGCGAAGGCCGTGGACACCAAGGTAACTGCACAAGTGACTGGAGAGGAGGAGCCAATGGGTGGCAGTGCTTCTGCCCCAGGGACGGGTGTCTGACAGGCTCAAGTGATTGAGGGAGGGGAGACCCCAGAGGTCTGGAGAGACTCTGGAGGACCCCAGAGGTATTTCTGACCTCGTCAGCCACTGACCTCTCTCTGTGACATCCTGAAGTACCACACATGTGAGCTTACTGGTTTTATCATCTCTGCATCTCTGGAAAGACTAAGACCAGCCTCTGTCCTGAACCTACTTGTTCCTCCCAGAACTGGGACATCACGGGCACATGCTCCTTTGGATGAGAAAGACATCCCAGCGTGGTGCTGGGCTGGGGAAAGTGCCTAAAGAAATGAATGTTTTGCATATCTGAGACTCCTATATCCAAAATCAGCAGGGAGTGGTTGGAGATGACACAAAGAGGCAAATGGCTCTTAGGGGCCTTTTGTAATTACCACCAGTGTCAGAGGGACAGCGCATGGCCAGAGTATTGAGGGGCAGCCCTGATACAAGCAAGAAACTTTCCGATTGCTGTGACTACTGGCTTTATTACGGAGGATTCAGAGGTCTGCTGTGAAAGGAAGGTTGGGAAAAGACAATTGCAGAGACAAACTTCGAAAAGGGGACGCTATAGGCCACAGAACTCTTTGATTTCTGGATGAAAATGGGGCATTACAATTAAATTATTCGAATGCATGCAGAAGAAAAAGCAGGGAAACAATCAGCTGTCAGAAGCAGCTAGTGAAGAATGAGCTGTGCCGGATCTGTTTTCCTCTATATGGGGTAAGAGGCCATGAGAATGGAGACGAAAATATAGACATCATGTACCATGACTTGAGCTTTACTTCACAGAATCACAGAACCATTTGGGTTAGAAAAGCCCTTTAAACTCCTCAAGTCCCCCCATTCTCCCAGCACTGCCAGGTCCCCACTGACCCCTGTCCCTCAGCAGCACCTCCACATGGCTGGGAAACCCCTCCAGGGATGGGCACTCCACCACCTCCTTTCAGTAAGTGTTAAATGCTGGCATGAGGTGCAGGAGAGAAGACTGGTTTGATGCAGTACAAAAAGGCAGCAGACAGGGCATCCTCAAATTAATAAATGATTCCTGCTTAAATGAAGAACATGTTTAAGGGTCCACAAAATCTCTCCTGGGGATGACATTAACATTATTGCTAAGGACCCGGATGGCAGCTGGGAGGGGAAGGTCATTTCCTCTGCTGACAACACGGGGCTGCACTAGGCTCCTTGCATGTATGAGGAGGAGTGCAGAGATTGGTTAAAAAATGCAGGACGCTGCAGGGAGATGAAAGGCTCCATGGATGGACATGATAACTGGCTGGGCTTGGGACTGCAGCCCTGTTGCAGCTCCTGGAGCTGTTGCGGAAACCAGGAGACCTGAGGCAAGACAGTTGCTCTTGAGAGAGTGCAGAGAGTCTGTGGCTACATGGGGGTGTGAGGAGCAGGACATCAGCCGTGACCCTTCTGCTCCTTTTGATGCTGGGCAGCTTTGGCCAGAACATGCTGTCCCATCTGGGACCTGTCCTGCAGGACATGGCACAGCAGGAGAACAGCAGAGGACAATGGGCAAGAGGATGAGGAAAGGCCCAATGCTCACCTGTGGGGAAACTAAACGAGAAATTATAGGGGTGGTGGAGGAACGTAATTGGGCTAATTTGGTCTAGAAGACAAAAGGCTCACGAGGCAGCGTGGGAACGTCAGGCACGGAGAGGTGCAGGCGCTCACTCCTCACTAGTGGGGCAGGGCAGGGCTGGGCGTGTTTGAAGTGGCTCCCTCTGCCCATGCCCTCCTCCTGCATCTCCTCTGCAAAACTGGCCCATGGGCAGCACAAGTGGCCCAAGTGTCCTGGTGCATGCAAAGGGCAATGTGGGCCGCAGGCACTTCGGCAGTCTCAAATCCCTTCTCCATCGAATCCTCATTTTCTTCTGATCACCCTGTCCCACCACCCCCACCATCCTGCCATTCTCCAAATGCCTCCCCTCTTCACCTTCCCAGGGGATCTTCTCACTGCTTGCTCTGCGTGGACAGGGGTCAAGTGCAGGGACCATGGAGCACCACAAGCTTCCTCGCTGGTGCACCCAGAGCCTGTTCCTGCAGGGTGCATGCTGCAAGGCTGGTGGGACCCCTCTGAGAGCACCATCACCCATCGAGGGTTGTGTGACTGCTGTGATCTGTGCCCTGGCAAGTCCTTGATCGTTGGCCCATCTCCTCCTACGCTTGAGAAAGGGAAAAGCCCCAGGGATCACTCTCATGAGTGCTCTCCGCAGCCCACTGCGGGGGGGAAGTTCATCAAGGTGGACAGCTGTCACACAAGGGCCAATACAACTTCTGAGGCTCCTGCTCCAGCATATGGATTTGTTTCCGTAGCCAAGGTGTGCTGGGGAGATGAAACATGGGGTCCTGCAGCCCAGTGAGGTAGAAAACCAATTCAGGTCTGTTAAAAACCCGAGGATGCACAGCTGAACACAGAGTCATACAGAGTGGGGCTTTAGGAAGTGCTCTTGGGGTCTTGGTGGGGCACCCACTGGATCTCAGTGACGCTATGAAATCTGAGCCCGGTGTTCAGAGTTGATCAGTGGAAGGATCTGGAGTCAACACTAAAGCTAAACCCATTGTCATATAACTGCTGGGTCCTCCTGACTCCTATCTATTACAAGTCCCTTCTCCAACAAATAAAACAGACCAAGAGACTTTCCAGACCACCATTAGCATGGACTAGCTCCAAAACAAAGCCGTTTTGGTGCAGGCAGACAGTAGTTAAGGAAGATGCTTCGGAGACCTCTGTAACCACTGGAGGGCCGGACAGTGCTGTTTCTCACAACCAGGCAGCTAGAGACATTCCAGGTGCTGCGACAGGGACAAGAAGCAGTGCTTCTTCACATGGCACATCATTACTCCAATAACTCAGCATCAGAGCATGACACAGAGAGGCCAAAAAATGGTTCCAAACAGATAATTAAGATAATTAAGATAATTAAGATAAATTAGATAATTTTCTATGGACGGGGCCACCCTGATGTTAAACAAGTTCATTCAGCTTTAAGCTTAGGAAAGCCTCAGCTCTGCTCACTGGGTGCTGAGGCTTGAGTTGGAAAAGACATGCTGCATCTACCACTGGATGTCCCAGGATGGCTCTTCTTACGGGCTGGTATTAAGGACAACCCCTGTCAGGCCCCTGGTCATCGGAGTCAATTCTTACATGTCATGTTAAACCATTCTTGAACATTTTTTTTTTTTTTTGTATAAAAGGCCCTTTCAACAACAACATAGAGCATGATTTGGCAAGCGTTTGAATAATTGTTCCAAGATCTGGGGGATGATGCCAAGGAGGTCCATACACACTAGCAAGGGCACATCTTTTCGTGGTGGCATCTGGTTCCTTGGGCTACCCTGTACTGTGATGCTCAGGCACTGCTACAAAAGGAAGATGGCAAAAGGGTTGAGAGGACAGCAGGACACCTGGAGAGTTGGGACAGGGTCACAGGGTCCCTCTCTAAGTGGTGGTATTTTCCCTTTTTGGATGTTGGTCTTGTGTAAGATGGAGGAGGACAATGCTGTAGCTCACTGGGAGAGCACCCACAGCAGGAGTCCTGGGCTCCAGGACAGCTCCAAGGATGCCTGGTATGTTCTGCATTAAGGGGTCACTGCATGACTTGTGTGAACAGCCTTGTGAAGAGGGAACAACTCCATAAACCAGTCACCTTCTGACTTCATGCCCGGGAAAGCCTCCAATGTGCCCTGTCCCTGTCCCAGTGCCCTGTCCCTGTCCCTGTCCTCTGTCTATATTCATGCTGCTCCAAGGAAGGGAGCCTGCGTTCCAAGGTATGTGCATGCAGGATGGTGCAAGGATCTGCATCAGGATCCTGGGTACACTGCAGGGTGACTGAGTGAGGCACAGATATGGTCTGTGAACCTGGACTTCAGCCCACAAGATCACAGCAACCACAGCAATGGCCTCAGCTTCTCTCCATCAGCATTTGTCTTTGCTCCTGCCTCTCCACCAGCTCCTGGCTCCAACTCAAACAAAATTCCTGGACTTCACCAGCTCTCCTACTGAAAGCTGCAGCTTCACAGCAGCCTAGAGTCAATCTAAGTCAGAGCTTGACTTGTTGCACCTAAGGAGCAATCTCACCAGCTACCAGCCCTGTGCCCACTCCGGTTGGTGCAGTTTCTCAGGTGCTGGGTGCAGTTTTCTGTCTTCAAGCAGTGGTATCAATAAGATACTACAGAGCTGCTACAGAGCTGTGCAGCTTGAGAAGCCACTATGAAATCCAACACCAGCCCCTTTGGACAAGCTGAGGACAGTGATGAACATGACAAGCAAAGGCCAGCGAGTGCTCAAAACCAAGTCCGGCTGGTGCACCGTCACCTTGGGTCAGCACTGTTCTTACTGGAGCTTGCCGACACTGGCAGACATGGACACACAACCTGCTCTCCACAGCAGTCTGACTGGAACCAGCATAAATCACAACTCCTCAGAGGTCATGTTTTTTTTTCAAAAGTAGGAGGATTGTTTGTTGGCGGAGACCACACCTGAACGACCAGAAAAATGCTGGGATGAGATCCCATCACACCAGGATCCTTGCACAAGACAGTCTTAGCAGACTTACAGCCCTCAGAGGTACAGGCCTGTGCATGATAAAATGTCCCCATCTTGGGAGGCTGAAGTGACTCAGCCAGCACAGTCAAAAGGCTGTTATTGCTTGAGGCAGCTGTGCCTGGAGCCTGTGCATGGGGATTAAAGACATTCCAACATCTGCGTGTTCCTCTTTCCTCCCCATGGGAGCGTCTCTTGGATGTGCCACACCGTTCCCTTTGTCTTAGAGCGATTTCTCTTCTGCGCAGGCTCAAGGTTTTCAAAGAGGTGGGATCTGTGTGGGGATTCCTGAAGTGTCCCAAGCCACCTGCAAACCTGTCATCCTGGGGCAACACGGGCTTTTTGGTGATGTTTTTTGATGATGCAAGTTCACAAGCCAGGCTAGTCAGCACCTCTCCTGGGCCACCTGAGATGCTGCCATTGCGGCTCAGAGTGGGAAGAGATGAGGGACCGGTGGGAGTAGCCATTGGGTGGGGTCTACCTGGCCAGGAGATGTGGCACGGGCAGAGCAAGGCCACTCTTGTCAGGCTCACTCCAGCCTACCTGTTGAAGACTGGCCATGGGCAGCACCGGGGCAGCGTGTGGGTGGGAGTGGCTGCGGGCAGCACTGGGTGAACACGTTTGTGCAGGCAGGTGCTGGGCAGCACTGACACCACCATCTGTGCAGGCAGGCTGTGGGCAGTGCTGGGTCTGCACGCTCACGCAGACTGGTCAAGGCTTGTTGAGGAGGGGAGCAGCGGGGTGTGCCACCCCAGCTGGCTGCTGTGGGTCTGGGGTCTGCAGCCAAGAGGATGCACCCAGGTATTTTGCCCTCTGCATTTTGGGGTGAGGCAGGAGCAGGTTGGGGTGTGTTTTGAGTTGTCCCCTCCAGAGTCTGGTGTGGGATTCCTTCTTGGCTAGTGCTGCAGTGTTCAGCCAGGGAAGTAAGAGGCCTGGCAACCCTGCTTGTGTGGGAGAGCATTTGTTGAGGGATATGTGTGCAAGGATGGGATGTGGTGTGAAGCTGGGGCAGCACAAGCTCAGCCATGTGGCCAGCTGGGATTGATGCTTCTTGGCTGATGGAGCTCCAGCCAGGGCACTCAGACGTGAGGGGCATCCAGGCAGCTCTTGAGGAGATCTGGAAGGATGGGGAAGTCTCCAGTTTTCCAGTGACTCTAACTAAGCAGCATCTTCTGACACTCTAGAAAGCTCCAAGGCTGGAAGCATGGACTAAGGAGTTACTTTTGCAAGGTAAGGACTTGGCAGAGGAGAAAAACTGCCTAATGATCCTGGCACTGAAGCATAGACCCAGGAGTCTCAGCCTCTATGGGGATGGTGTGGGTCGGCCTTGCTGCAGAGCAGACCCTCTTGGAGAGGTGCACTTTCAAAGTCTCTTTGCAAAGGGATGTACCCATCAGTTGAGAGAACCTCAGAGCACCAGCTGCCGCTGCTGAGCATCCATCACTGTCAGTACACACTCATCTGAGAGAGCCGAGGGGCCACATCTCACCTGGCCTTTGGCTGGGGGCTGGCTCGAGGCTCAGTGCCTGAAGATCTCCGCATATTCCCGTGTCACAATGTTCTGCTGGTGGTGGGGCAGCTTGGCTCTTCACTCGTTCTCTTCCAAGTCTCCCCACACCTGCTTCCTCGGCTGTACCCCGGCATGGTTTCTGCACAGACCTATCTTCATGGCCACTTTCCAGGTGGTTTTTGTGTAGTGAAGCAGCTGGAGGAGGCAGAGCCAAGAATCTGGTCCTGCTTCCAGTAGCTCTGGGATTCACTCTGAAGGCAGAGAGAGGACCATCTGCACAGGCAGGTTTGTGGAGGAATTCCCAGGGTGTTTCCCATCATTTTTAAAACATAAACTAATTCTCTGGAAAGACTGGGAAAGCACCAGGCCCCTTGACAGCCCAAGGTGCGTGCGAGAGTTTCCCTGTGGTCCTGCACGTGACTGCAAACAGCTCTAAGGCTGTAGCACATTACAATAAAATTATGAAAATTTTTACTACACCCTTGTCACCAGAGGTAAGAGCTCTGGTCCTGATGAATCTCCTGAATTCATCTGAAGTCATCTCCTGGATACCTACAGGCTTCAGCTGGTCATGGTTGGGGCAGCTGTGCACAGCTCCAGCCATCCCTGTGGCCTGTCAAACCTCAACCAACCTGTGGCAGAGCACCCACATGTTCTGTCCACACAGTGTGTCCTGAGTATCTCTGGAGCCCTCTGCTCCAAACCCTGCTAGTTCTCTCTTCAGATGTGGGGAATATCTATTTCCTCTCTTACTGCAGCAGATGCTGGTCCTTAAAGGTTTATGTCCATCCTCAGTCACCTCACCCTCAGGATAAGTAGCTTTAGTTGGCTCCTTGTTCCTTTAGTTCATCACCAAACCCCTGATCTTTCTCACTGTTTTTAACTAAAGCAATTTGTTGTTCTGCCTGCCTGCAGAAGGGTCACTGCTGGTGTCTGGTGGCAGGCTGGTCTCCAGCCCAGTGCCTGTCCCGTGGACTTTGCTGGCTGTCAGAGCTCAGAATCCCCAGGGGAGCTCGGTGTATGCCCCAAAGGGTGACTTATCCTTCCTGAGTCCTCTTCTGCCTTGATTTTCAGCAGAGTCAGAATGATTCAGTATAAACTTGATGCTTTGCCTCTATCTGAGGCGAGGAGACAAGACTTTCCTCCCTCTTCCCTTTTTTTTTAATACCTCACATCCCAGCATTTCTCTGATCTTTCGTGCCTCATATGATCTCTGTGTTCCTTCTCCAGACACCTCCTTCAAGATCTGTGTTTTTTTGGTGGAGACTAAAGTGGAGAGAACAGCATATGACTGCAGAGTGGTGGTACTGGTCCTAAGGGAGCACGGACCTGGGCTGCACGGGGAGCAGGACAGGGAGCAGCTCGTGTCGATGAAGCGCTCTGCCCAGTGGAGCTTCCCAGCAGTCCCATAGCATATGGACATAACTGGAGCCAAACTCATGCTCCCACACTCTTCTGTATGCCACATGAGGCCCACCAGTTTACACCAGTTTATAGCTGGTTACCCTCCCCGCCATGTTTTTGTGGTGTCCGTAGTATCCATAATGCCGAATCCTACACATCACTGCAGTTCCCCGTTAGCCTCAGATGGCTCCTACAGGCTTTGGGGCTGAAGTTGCCCATCTCAGTTTCAAAGTGGCAGGTCACATGGAGATCTTGGAGCGCTCAGCTCGACAGAGGGGTCTTGCCCTCAGCAGGCTTGGGTGGGGGTGGAGAAGCACAGCAAGGGAAAGGGAAACTGAGGCATGGCTTGGGAAGTGGGCGGGGATTTTTATCACTCCCAGAGTACAAGGAGCAATGTAAGCCAGACCCATGGTCTCTCTCCAGGCTCTGCTCTCCACCCCTGAGCACAAGACTCTGAGAGAAGGTGCAAGGTGCCCTGCCGTGAGCTGGGAAAGGACACTCTTCCTCCAAGCTCAGTTCCTGCCTTGTTTTTTCCAGTCAGTAAAATGGCGGTAATATCACCTTTCCCCACAGGAGGTTTTGGTGATTTTATTGTGCTGTGGAGGTTATTTTACTGAGGTTGTGGAGCTGCTGTGGAAGGAACCTTGCACTCACACTCCTGTGCTGAGGGGATCAGAAGGAAGGTGGACTGGCCCATGACTCTTCAACAAGCCAGAGCCAGGAAGGACACTTGTTCCCTCTGGTCCCTGGGGACATGAAGCAGATCCTGCTGAGCTGCTGCACAGTCACCAGCCCCAACCATGTCACTGCTGCTGTGACCTGAAGGACCTGAATCACAGGGTGAAGGAAACTCATGGTGGCTTTCACCTGCCTTCTTCAGCACCTTCTGCTTTTTCTCAGACTTTTCTCAGTAGAGGACATCAGTGAGAGTCCTCACCCTTGCCAACAGCCCTTCCAATGTGATTAAGCTCAATGCTTCTAAGGTCTGTCTTGGCAAAATTTCTAGTCCTTTTCCAGCAAATTCCCACAGAGCAGCCTATCTTCTCCTTCTGGCCTCACTCTCACAGTGACAGAGAAATAGATGAGGGTGAATGCCTGCTGTTCCTGCAGGGACACAGGGACCCGCAACTGCATCCACCAATGACCTCATTCCCTGCATCACCGATGACCATGGAGCTCACAGGATCACTACAGAAGGCAACCATAGCATCTCCTACAGCAAGAGCACACGACAGCCCAATGCACCCCCGTGAAAAAGGCAGGAAAGCATCAGAGTCTTTGGAAAGTGAAATGCTCCAGTGAAATGAGGCATGGCAGTGCCCCTGCTTTTAGGATGCAGGAACTTCTTTAAATAAGAGGCTCCTGTTAAGCCCTGGGTGAGCCAGTCACTGTGAGCATCAACCCTTCCTTCCCTGCCTTAGAGCTCTGCCGTTCCTTTGCACAGCACCGTTGGAAAGGTTGGGGTGGGGGAGAGGGGGGATGGGGTGGTGGTGGGTAAGTAAATTCAAGGCAGCGCTGCAGGCAGAGGGTTTGGTGTGACAGCCCAAGTGCCATCACTGGGCACAGCCTGGCTGAGAGCAATACAGGTTGTCCTGAAACATGAGGACACCAAAGAGAGCTCTCACAAGACAGCCTGGAGTAAGCTTCTCCGTGCAAGCAATTCCCAGCTGGAAATGCCCCCATCCTTCAGTCCTCTCCTTGCACTAGGGTCACTTGTGAACATGTCCCTCCCAGTGCTGCCTGCGGCGGAGCACACTGGCTGTCTGTGAGCCCATCTCCACGCGGGTGGCAGGGCAGAGAGAGCACACTCCTCTCCTCGCAGCAACCCTCGGGGAACTGTGCTGGCTCTGGAAGGGAGGCATCGCGCTTGTACTCTGCAGCAGTTGTTACCTGGGCCTGACACAAATAGAAATTAATCAAAAGCAGCTTTGAAAGCTCCTGCGTTCCCGAGTAGAAAGTTCCTCTTATTGAAATTGAGTGGGAGAGCTGCGGTTTTTCCTCCGTTCCTTTGATTTGTTGCCTAATGCAGGGGATGGATAAATCTCTAAGCCCTGAGATTTAGGGCAGGATTCATACTTCACATCTTCAGAAGACGTAGTAAACATCCCTATACTCTCTAATCCTCGGAGCAGGTTTGTACCTGCTCTCTCTGTATAAACTGGACCAGCTACAACAATTTCACATTGTGGCTGAGTTCAAAACATCCCCTTGGGGATGAAATGTTTACTGCAGGAGATATTTAAGATGGTTCCTGAAAGGGAGAAAGGGACTCCCACCTCAACACCCTGCACAGCCCCTGCAGGACTGTCACACAGATGCAGAAAG
>NW_010400202.1:92207-122966 GCF_000710305.1 Buceros rhinoceros silvestris
AGATTGTGACTGCATGAGCAGTGAGACGCCCCGGCCCATGGGAATATCCTCTGGGGAGGAACTTGCTGGTAACTTTTGTCACTTAGACCTTCTCCACTGGACAGGCACAGGTGGGTGGCCTGCCCACAGTGACAAGAAGGAATTAATTTACCAGGACTGGGAGGTCCCAGGCATGGCCTGAAGGCTGCAATGCTCCTGGATACAGCTGCGCATGTCCCCGTTGCTCCTGTGGGCAGGCTGGGCTCAAACTGAAGTCAGGCTGCCCAAGGATCCCACCCTTCATGGGGACAGGTCACGCCAGAGCCTTGCAGAAGCCTCCTGGGCCATGCAGAAGTTTGTAGCAAGGACAAGCTGGTTGCAAAGAGTCAGCTGAGCTGGGCAGAGCACAGGAGCTTTCCACAATGCCTGCCAGAGTGCAGGTACCTGGACCCTCGGGTTGCTCCAATCCAGCCCCAAGACTCGGCAGCAGGGCAGATGGGGCCCAGTTTGTGGTCTGGACACCACATCCAGGGGACACCATGTTAAGGCACTTCATGAGTTTTACGCAAAATGCAAACTTGTGCAGATTCTCCTGTGGCGTGTTGTCATGCAGCACGGAATGCTGTGCCCTGGAAGTGACCTGCTCACGGTTTGCTGTGGCAGAAGTGGGGGAGCAGTGCAAGGAGGTGGGTGGTCCTCGAGGTGAGACACCGCTCACCAAGGGGCATGTTAGCCAGCATGGGTTTAACAACCGACACCACACTGGTGGTGGCCCTGCGGAGGGAAGAGAGTCACTTACAGAATCTTCAGGCTGTAGAGGCCAGAGAAAGCTTCCCCTGGGATCCTGGAGATCTGGTTTCCAGAGAGGCGTCTGCAGTGAAAAGAAGAGCCAGGAATGTGTCAGCATCCTTGTAATGACAGTCCCTTGTCTGCAGAGGCTTAGCAAGTCACGCGTCTTGCCACAGTCCCCTTGGGGAGGAGGTTGCAACACCGGCTGAGCCACGGTCGTGGGCTTGGGCAGCCTTTGCACCTCTTACAGCTCAGGAAACAGGCAAAGAAAATTGTGTCTTATTACCGCTGCCAGACCTGAATCCAGTGTTCTCAGCATCCAGTGACAGCTCATGGCTCAAGTCATTCGCTGGACACCAGCAGAGGACCTCACTCCACAGAAATCACAGCACAGGCTGCCTGTGAGAGGAACCTCTGCTCGAGGGCACTGACCAGCCTACAGCCCTGGCCCTGTGCCGGTGCCTGACAGTGAGAGTGGAGCAGGGAGAGAGCTACCTTCTGCTCATTCGTGGTCCTGGGAGGACTATCTCTAAATCTGGGACCCTTCTCTGTCCCTTTTGTCTGCATGTGGCCCATTTCTGCATCCTGCAGGTTCTCCTTTGTCCCGTCCACCAAAACTTGATGCTACTTGATTTTGTTCCTCTCCCTCATTCCCAGCCCTTCTTTGGCCAGTATGACCACAGCTGAGGCCCAGCTCCTTCAACACATGAGAGTTTGCTATCACTGCTGTGAGGGAAGACTGGGGAAGGGGCTAGAGATGGGGAGTACCAGGTACTAGAGATGAGGAGTGCCGTGTAGGTGCCACAGGAGAGCCAGCTCATTTGAGTAGGGTTTCCAAAACCAGGACAGAAAAGTCAAAAGTGGATCTTGGAGGAGTTATGCCTGCGGAAAACCGTAGGAGAAAAGATGAGGACAGGGACAAGGCAGCCTGGGAAGGCTGATGAATGAAGATGAATGTGAAGAGATGGAAGAACAGCACCACAAAGGAAGGTGGGACCGCTGGGGACACAGAGCAAAGGGCAAGGCCAACATTCAGAACTGTCTGAAAGTATCCAAGGAAACCAATTCACCATTGTGCAGCATCATCTGATCGAAGTGCTCAATTTTCACAAGGCCCAGAGCAGGCTGGGACCTGAACAGGTATTTGGGTTTTTCACTGTCAGTGGAAACTGCCTCACTGTTACCATCATTTACACTGATGAGGACAGCGTTCCTGAGGGACCGTGGTGGGAGCCTGTGGTGGAGCCAGGAGTGAAGTCCAGGGATCTGGAGTCTAGGCTTGACCTAAGGAAAATCTTCTTCTCCTGTTTCTCCCATGAGGAAAAACATGGACCAAGTCCCAATGCCCATCAGCGAGAAATTGTGAAGACAGGTTCAACAACCTGATTTAGACCCCAAGTTTCTGAAGTCCAAGTGGTCAAAGAGAGGTCAAGGTTGGACTTCTCCATAGTAATGGTGTAAGAAACTTGTCCGCTTGACTTGAAGTGGAATATTGCATCTCCCAAAAGGAGACAATGAACATCGTTTATGACCAGGCTCATCTTCACTTGCCCAGAAAGCCCAAACGAGGCCCAACAGGTCAGGCAGAGGTGCTGGCAAGTTGCTGTTTTCATTTTGCATTGACAAAACTCGTTTCTTTTTAGACATTTTGTCTGCGAAGGTGTCGGGGATGAGCAGAGTAATCCAGGCTGGGAGCAGAGTGCATCACGATGACAGCTCTGCAGAGGTCGTGGAGAGGATCTGAGCTGCCTTGGGGAGCCACACTCACCGATGGCTGAGCAGGCATGTGCGGTGCCGAGCTCTCTCCCTCCCTGTCTCTCCCCCTCAGGACTCCAGAGAAAATTGCTCCCATCATTAGGCCTCCGACAGCATAAACAGCACAGGGTCGTTTCTTTAATGTGTGTGAGCAGGTTGTAACCTGCCCCGCTGCAGTCGCCTGGCAGCCTGGGTTTTGTCACTTGGGGGCTGTGATTTGGGGTAATTGCTCCTTTTGATTGCTGACTTCCACATGGGAGGGAGTGCTGTCCAGGGGACTGGAGGGGAGGTGTTCCTGCACGGCATCCTCAGCCTGCTCCCAGCACTGTTCTCCATCAGGGGATGTCTGTCCTCACCTCCTGGAGCTCCTCTCTGCCCCCGGGCCTTTGCTGGCAGCGGTCTGCGTGTATCGATGGTTAAATGTGCCTCTCAACTTGTTTCCTGGCAGCTCTGCACCTTTGTGTTCACTTTCCTGGGTGTGTTTGAGTGTTTGCCATGGATCTGGGACCTCCAGGATTAGCAGGAGATGAGTGTGGAACTTGGATGGAGCCCAGGCTGGGGCTCCTGACCTCTGAAGAGGGTGGCAGGAAGACCTGTGTGCTGGTGGGACATGTGTTGAGCCAGCTCATGGGCAAAACAGAACACGAGGGGAAAAACAGCTCTACCCTGGTTTCACTGGGAACCTTCTCTGGGTGAGTTTAGAGGCAAAGAGGCAGCCATGCCTCCCTGTTGGTGCTGCTTCTGTTCCTGACCCTGCCACACTGAGGCCGGGCTGTGTCACTGGCTCACCTATGGCCTCTGGCTCTCCTCTCTCCCTTTACCTCCTCGTCACTGCCAGGGCAGCCCAGCTCCTCTCTCTGAGGTGCAGAGCTCCATGCTGAGCCAAGAAGCAGGCACAAAGGGAGGCACCAGCCACAAACCTTTCACTCAATCCCCCTCCCAAGGCAATTGCCAGCGCTCTTGGGGTCCAGGAGAGACTCTGCTTACTGGTATGCATGCAGAGACTGGGAGATGTCTGTGTTCCTGCTCACGGGCTGAGGGTTCGCGGTTCCAGAGGGGTGCCTGGCTGGGATGTGTGCACAGGACTTTGAAGGTTTGTTACATGTCCCAGGACAGGGGCTGCATGGTGCTGTGAGTGTTAGCCAGGCGCTCCAGTCAAGGTCCATGGCTGTCCCACCTCTCCAAGAGTAGGTCAGGAGTGGGTAGGTCTTTCAGGCTGTCCTGTCCAACAGGAGAAGCGGCCACCAGGAAGAGATGTCTGCTTCCATGCCACTAGCTCCTCCTGTGCCAGTTCATGTAAGAGTTGCAAGACACAAAAGCTTCCCTGAGTGTGACCCTTCCTCTGTCCATGGACACTTGGCAATCTCCCTAGTGCTTGGTTCCCTCTGTCCTTCTCATTCAAACTTTCCAGATGTTTCCCAGCCTGGCAGACAGTCACCCATTGAATAAATCCTCAGAAGCCAGATCCCACAGGAAATCCACTGAAATGGTCCCTGGAACCATATTGTTATGGGAACAATAACACTCGAAGTGATGCTGACAGAGTGACTTCTCCTGAGACAGCTCCTAATTTGCTCCCTCCTGGGAGAAGGCTGAAGGAAGTAACCCCTCCCAGAAGGACTGAGAGGTGGCACCTCCTTGTGCCCTAAGCACACGGCGGGAAGACGAGCTGCTTTTGCAGGGGTGAGTGCCTGGTCCACAGCAGCTGAGCACTGCTCCAGGCCTGCACAGGTCTCTTTTTAGGACTCAGATGTATGCTCTGCCTTCTTGGAGCTTAGGCTGTGAGATAGGGTTGGGAGAAAGGGAAAGCTCTGGATTTCAACTGACCAGTGGAAGAGGGAGAGAAGGGGCAGGTAGAAGGGGAGGATGGGAGCTGGGGTTGGCTGACTTGCTTTGGAAAGCTCGTGTGTTTGGTGGATTTTAGATTCTGCCCCCCCACCTCCCCCGCTTCCCCACTCCTGTGATTTCTGGGAACATTCTTCCAGGCTTTGATCTGCATTCCCAATACACTCCAAGTTGGAACAAACTCATGGTTTACCACCTCATGGTTGCTGCAGTTCAGTTACCACAGGATCCCACCCTCTCCTGTATCTTGGGCTTCTTGGTCATGCTACAACTTCCATGGCACGCCCAAAGGCTGTTTGTTGGGCATGATCACTCACGTCATGTGCTCAGGCAACACGATGATGCTCTTATCATTCACATTAGGAGGCAGGAACATTGCCCATTGGCAGGACAGGACAAACATGTGTGTCCATATCCCAGCAGGATTTTCCCCATGCCAGATCTTTATTGAGCGTGTCAGCCTTTGATCTTCTGCTCTGGTTCATTTCTCAAGCACTAACACTGTCAAGGCAGGATCTGTACCCAGATAATCTCTCTGCGCTCCTGTCTAAACAATGTCACCACGCCAAGACTGTGCCATCCCCTGGGCGCAGAGGGGACCAAAGGCTCTGAGTTGCGCTTGGGTGTGTTCTCGTGCTGGTGCAAAACAGGAATGAAGCCAATTAAGTCATGCAAGTGAAAACACGGTGCATTGGAGAAAAAAGCCCGGCTTTCACTCTCCCTTCCCACACAGGAATCTGCAGCTGGTCCTAGTTTGGTATCACCTGGAGGTGTCTCTAATGGGGTCTTTACTTACTCCATCCCTGAGGAGGAGACTATGCAGGCCTGCTTCTAGCTCTGCTCTCCGTACCCCCACTGAATGCCTGTTCCAACTCGATATATTGATGGCATTCGTTTCCTTTGTTTATGGTCCTCAAGCCAGTTTTCAACCCACACAAATGTTCAGATGCAAGCTAGGCTGGATTCCTTCGCCAAGTAAGTTTTAATAAGACACAACTCCCTAATGAACAACTCAATACAGGACACTGAACGCCTTCACTCCATCCCCTTATCAACTGCCAAAGTTTTCAGGAGAGATTTGTTCCCTCCAAACCTTCAGAGCAGTTTTGACTTTTGACTCTACTCTGGGTGCCCTACTTGGTGTACCCCAGAACAGAGTCAGTCATTTGGAAGGCAGTTTTCAGGAGGATTGGGGCCAGCTGTCCTCATTTGCAAGGGTTTTTCAGTTGTTGAACACTATCCCTAGCCTAAAAGGAGTAGAAAAATAACTGAAATCTCTAAATTTTCACATATGATTGGGCCGCTGCAATAACTTGGCTTCATTTTTCAATGTGCATGATGGAGAACCCATTAGAAACCTTCCTCTCCTGTCCCCACCAGCACCTGAGCTAACATCTGCCTCCATGCCATGCTAGACTGCACAGGGACGATCTTTGGAAGGCTTCATCAGAGGAATTATCCTTTAGCCCTCTCTGTGCTTTTGCCCACCCACTGAATTCATGACCGGTGCTGTCCTCTGCCAAGAACCAGTGCTAACCAGGAGGACAGAAAGTCCTGGGTGAACCAGGGTTAGTCTCCTTGTTGCAAGCAAGTTGCATCCTGGTGACTTCTCAGACACAAGTTCTAGGCAGCTTGGACCACTGCGTCCAAGCATTTGGAGGACATGCAGCTCCTCACCTACAATCATGTGGAAATGGAGAGCTGTGTCAGGTGAGGTGGCTACCAAGAGGGCAGTGATGCTGCCTCCAAATCTCAGCGTGGCCGAGCAAGTTCATGACCCTACAAGCGTTTGTCTCTCTACCAGAGACCTCGGCAGCCTGCTGTGATATGGAAACTCACCGAAGCTTCTCTCCTAGGAGTACCCTACTCCAAACGTGTTACCACACTGCTCCAGGAAAGGCTTTTCACTACAGTCCAGCACACTTGAACATTGCCTGGAGTGTCAGCATCTCTCTACAGAGCAGAGCTATCACTCCAGAAGATGTCATGCCCCTAAGCCAGCATTACTGCAGAGCTGCCTCTTGCAGGAATGAGATTGCCTCGGAGTGAGACCCTGGGCTGGACAATATCCCCAAAGATGGATGTTTCGGATCTCTGGAAGCTGATATGGGTGGTCATGGGTGCTCCATCACCAGCCAGGGGCACGCTGCAGCAGTGCTGGTGCTCTGTAACCTGCCATGGCTTCACCAGCTCTTGCACCTGCATGGGAAGAAGTGTGAGAAGGAGGTCTCTTCCCTGGTGCAGGTGAGGAGAAAAGGGCTGCCGTGTTCACATTCCTCTCATTCACTTGCATTTCATTGCATTTTGTTTTTATGCTGTTTCTTGGCCTCTGGTCCCTGGAGCTGCAGGAGCTGCCTGGGAAAGGGAGCAGCCTGCAAGGAGAGGCCACGGCGTGGGTCCTGCTGTGGGTCCTGTCCCAGTGCGGAGGGATGGCACTCCCCGTGATGGTGAGTCCCTCTGCCCTCGGGGCCCAAGGAGAGGCAGGTGAAAGAGCCAGTGGCTGGGAAGGGGTCTGATCTCGCCGCTGTGCCCCCAAGCAAGAGGTGAATGGCAATGAACACCTGCCTTTGGCTGCAGTTCCTCCTCTTGGCACCAAGCGTGCGTGTTTGGATTCAAAGCGCAGTAACAAAGCCCTTGCCGGTGAACACATTTCAACATGTTATTATTCCCAGGCCGGCTTTCAAGATCCTCTTTCTATGCCTTCTGTACTGATTGCTCTTGTTTCTCTTGGCTCCCAGCTCTGGCTTTTCAGGCTTCATTAACTGGAATTTATTAGCAACTTTAAACAATCTTCCTGCTGCCAAAAAGAGGGAAAGAAAGAAAAGAAAAAGAAAAGAAAGAAACAAAGAGGATACGCACTAAACTCGGGGCTGCTCCCTGCCTGTGTGGGGCCCCGGTCTGAACACCTCTGTCACTAGAGGTTTTCTTTGGAGGGAAGGGGTGGGACTGTGCTTCCTCACAGCTCAGCCTCTCTTGTCTCTCCAGCAGGAGCTGGAGGCTGGTGGTGACAGAGGAGAGCGCAGACTGATGGAGAGCCTTTGGGGAGGAGTCCTCGGTGGCATCACTGCTTCAAAGCCGGCCAAGACTGGAGAATCTGGTCTCTTGGCAGCCTTCGAGCATGAGTCCTAATTGCATCCGCAACACCTTCCTGAGCGGCCCGCAGTAAAAGCTAATGACTAACAGGTCTCGGCACACCTGAGAGGCCTGTTCTTGTCGCTGGATGGATGGGTAAATAGAGGCACTGGCAGGGAAAACTCTCCTCACCGAGACCACACAGTGAGCGAGCAGTTTGAGCTGGAGCAGTCCTGGTGCACTCATCTGTGCCCTAACCACAGTGTTGCGTCCAATCCCTTGTGGGACACAGCCCAGCTAGGCATCATGGCGTGGCTTCAGTGATTGCTTTGTGGTCCTCAAGACCCCCACATGCCTCCCTGCTCTCACTTGTTCCTCGCATGCTCCCTTCCTGGCATACTCAGGGTTCAAGTGGGTCCAGCAACATGGGTTTGCAGTTCTCCACAGCAGCCTGAAGGATGTCCAGCAAAGCACATTTGTCCTCACTGTCCATGGGACACATGTGCTTCATCTACCCATTTTTGCAGCTTTGTCTCCGCTTCCCATTGTTCCTTGGTTGAACCCCAGCTCCATGTACAAGTTGAACCTGGGCTCCAGCTGATCTCTGACTTTCATGAAACTTCACCTTCATGAGGAGCCTGAGATGGTGCTAAAATAGAGGCACAGAAAGAGGAGGAATCTAGAAAGTGTGAAACACCAGCTCTTCTCCATGCCACTGTGACTCTGGGTTACCGGGTCTAGACCTAACAAGAGAGAAGATTGGCAGCAGCAGAGCAGAAGAAGGGAACAGTGAGGAGCTTGCGGAGGAGGCAGAGGAACGTGGACTTTCTCTGCCTGTCAGAGAAGATGAGGGTTACAGACCACATTCATGTGTGTTTGATGGCCAGGTGTCGGAGTTTCTGGGATGTTTCTGAACATTAGACCAAGGTTAAAATGTCCCTAAAATATGAGTTTCCAGGGGACCTGAAAAGGAGATTTGAAAATCTGTGTTGAATTTGGCAAATATTTTTGGCTGAGGAACCTGTGATTTTTTCCAGAATGTTCAAGCAGGTTTTTTTAAGGCATCTTTGCACTAAAGCAAATACCATTCGAAATGCCATTTTCTTTTCAAGCTTGACCCAAAGTAAGAGTAAAGGTTAAGAAGTGACCTGAAAATGAAACAAACTTTTCTTTTCCCCATTAAATAACTTCAGTTTTGGTTCACCTTGAATAGAATTTTGCAAGTTTTGTCTTCAATTGCTTCCTGTTTATCAAGGGTGTAACAGGAAACATACCAGCATATGAGGCAGGCTGGGGCTGTAAGATCACCCCAAATCCCTGGAGATGAGACACCTGCCGAAAAGTTCCATCTAACTGAAGCCAGGCAAGGACAGGCTGCACAGAGTCTTCTGCATTGTCAGCCCTTCTCTGCCTGGAGGTCAGGCAAGACACGCAGGTCTTCCTCCTCCCCAGGAGGCACTAACACTGAGATCCTGCGAATGTCCCTCATTGCTCAGCAGGGTTTTCTGGTCTTCATTCACTTCGCATGCCCCAGCACGGCCAGTTGTTCCACGGCAAAGTCGACTGAGGGCTTGGCTTCTTGTACTACGTGCCTCCCCAGTAGACGGTATGTTCTGAGTAGTTGAAATCTGCAGATATATGAGCTGTGAAACCTGAACAAAGTTCTATTGAGGATGTGTGAACAGGCACAATTTGTTTGCTTGGTTCTTTGCGCATTCTGGCACAGAGGGTGATTCCATCCTGAATGTTATGGCTCTGATGTAATGTTTTGGGATGAAAGTTGGGTAAAGATGTAAGCGAAAAGAGCCAGGGAAATGCCAGGCAAGTTGCATTACTGGTTGATGACAGCCCTATGAATAATGCACACCCTGTCCCTGTCTAGATGTTGTTGAAAGAATCACTTTTAATTCCTGATAATATATAAGAATTCTTCCTTGCTTGATATCCTATAAATGACTTGATTTCCATAAACAGGGTTACTCTGTTGTTGCTATCACATTCAAGCAGGAACTTGGATGTGCATCGATATGTAATGCTGAGGTTCCATTTCTTCTCCTCACAGCCATGTTTTTTCCTAGTCAAAATACTGTTGCTTCACTAACGAGGCCTTGTGGCATTTTGAACCTCTAATAAAATGTTCTCTAACAACTTCCCATTCTTTTTCAGATTTTCCTGTTTCAATTTTTCCTCTTCATCTGTTTCATTCACAATTATTTTGGGCGGTGGGAAGCTGGCTCTTTTGGAGCCTATGAATATTCATCCATTGCTGGTTGAGACTGTTCTGTTTGTACATGACATGCAGCGAGACGACTGTTAATTGTATACCACAGGGTATGGTCTCTGTGTGTGAAAAGCTGTCCTACCCTCAGTGAGCGATTTGGGCATCCTCACTTCAACATAGATGTTGACAAAATGGGAAGAGAAAGGACACAAGATGGATGCAAAGTCTTGAGAAACCCACCTTCTGTGGGCAGCTCAAGCTCCAAAGCTAAAGAAGGGCGAAAACTTACTGCTCATGGGGAGGGGAGTTTGGTATCTGGGGTCCTTACAAGTCTAATGGAGAGAAACTTCAGACGGATGAAGACAAGTTGCAAGACCATTTGAAATTAAAAACCTATAGAATCATTTGATAATGATGAGATTTGACCTGCTATGGGAATAATGATCATAATGATCATCCATAATATCTGGTCTGATTTCTTTAGTCAACAAGACTGAGTATTTGGAGAAGTAAGTTTGTCTTTCCGTATGTGTGTCCACAGAAGTATCTACACTCCTCTGCAAACTCTCTTCTAAATGCACAGACAGGACTTTCTGCTCAGGGCAGTGGTTCTGAGCACGGGACACTGTCAGTAAGGTGTTAGGCAGGTGAGCACTGCAACTCAGGCACCTCACTGGCATTACTCTGGATGCTGATTGTTGAGGGTCCCTCCACCGCACAATATGTGGGAGATGCAAATGCCCCCTTTCCGGGTAGCACAAACACTGATTCAGTTGGAAATTGTGACGTTTTGGAAAACACCATGTTTGAAATGTCGATGTCGTGTATGGTGGAGGCTGCAAGAACTGATGCAGTCAAGTCCAAGTGTTTCATTTGGACAGATTGAGCTGTAGTAAGTGTTATGTAGATGGTAAGTTTACAACACGTTCATCAAATGCAACATTAATATTAGTTCTTCCTGCCATGTAATAGTAGTGTTTTGAAGAAACTGTGTTTTCCAACAGCAGCGGTTGTATTGAAAGGAGCAACGGCATGAGAACAGCACCTGGAGGGATTTCTCATGGTCAAGTAAGACCATACAGGTGCAATCTACCCATGCAGAAATGGCCAACCTCAATATTCTTTCCCCCCAGGCTCCCATTTTTGGGGCTCCCAAGAGATTCCAGTGGTTTCTAATGCTGGTGGTTAATTTTTGCACATTCAGAAGCAGGGCCACTCCTTCACTGACACACAGCCACATGCCGGTCCCTGGGCATTGTGATTGCTGCTGTATCTTAGTGTGCCTGCTCAGACCGCAGCACACAGTGGAGCACCACAGGACACCTCAGCCTCTGGGGGGAATTTTTTGCTCTTCTATTGCCCAGGCTCGTTGCCATCTGAACTGTCAAGTGCCAGCAGCTAATGTGTACCTGGCCCACAGGAGACTGTGCAGGGGGACCCTGTGTGCAGGAGGGCGAGTGAAGCTGCCTGTTTGCTGGCTCTACTCCAGGGTAGATTTCTGTATCGTGGATTGAGTCCTTTCTTGGTTTGGCTTTTGGCACATGCCCCATCTCAGCCTGAAGGTAACAACCTCAGTCAAATCCCTAAGCGACGGTAGCAGATAAACCCTCTCCCAGCATGCAGCCTCCTTCCATCTCAGTCTGCAGCTGCAGTGACAACATTGGCAGTTGCTGCCAGAGCCACAGGCACCCTCTCCAGTTTCCCCCCACCCCTGCCACCCCGACAATGCTCTGCCCAGTGCGGCCACTCCATACTTACAGCTCCTCCAGGAAGCGCAGGTGATGGAGGGTGTGGGGCTGCAGCTGGCTGATGTTGTTCATGCTTAGGTCTCTAAAGGGGAAGAACGACAGAAGTCTCTGATCAGTCATACTGTGGTTTGCACAGAAAACGTCCCAGTGCCAGGCTGTGTGTCCCCTCTCTGCAAAGCAGCAATATGAAAAGCTCCCGCAAACGGCATTTCAGCATCAGCATCTTATCACAGCCCAGGCTGTGCCTGCAAAGGGGTGGAGAGGAGTAACCGGAGAGTTACTTGCTCCCTCGGGGTGGGCTGGCTGAGCTTCTCCAGGTTTTGGATCAAGGTAGGACATTTACTAATGGCATAAGCAGTATTAGTGTTTCACAACTTTTGGAGAGTGAGCAGGAAGCCCAGTGATGCTGGAGTAGGACAATACATCCTTGGGCTCAAAAGTGTCTCTCTGTGACCACTGGTCATGCCAGCGAGCACAGGGAGCTCTTCTAGTGTGTGGAGAGACAGCTGCATTGGAGGAGGCAGAGACCGTAGAAGAAGGAGTACATCCGATTGGACAGGCCTGCGCTAAACGGAAAGAAACAGAGAACAGTGCCAGGAAGGGACGGAGGTTGGCTCTATGGGGGACAAACTCTGAGTTTAGGGAGTGGAAGGAATCTGTCTGACTGTGTTTGCCATCTCCAGCTAAAGTCTCACCTCTTATCTGCTTAGGGAGCCCTGACCCAAGGGGTCCAGGGGATGTGCTGAGTCTTAAGCCCTCAGCACGTTGCTGATCACTGTGAGCTGCCCATGGCAGAGCTGTTGTCGTTTTAGCATATACGAGTAGCAGACTGCAGCAAATGGTGCATTAGATAAGCTGGTAGTTGGAAAAAACAAGGATGCTTTTGGGCTCTGAGGCTCTTCAGGAGGTCTGATAGCTGCAATCCTTCCCTCGTGCAGCTGCACATGAAGAAAACCACCCTTGTTACCCGAATCTGAAGCAAGCTGTGTCCAGGCGATGGCAAGTGAACATCGATTTTTACAACTAGGAGAACACATGAGGCTGAATTAAAAGCTGACGTAGTTAAAACCAATGGCAGTGGGTGGCTCATATCCCCTATCGAGCAGAGCAACCCTGGTCAAACGTCATCTGAGGTGCTGGGTGGACTCGCATGAGGCAGCAGGGGCTGTTTTGGGTCGTTGCGAATAGGCAGGACCACCCCACTCCTTCGGACTGCTTAGACTAAACAGCAGAGCAGACATCTGTCTCTCTGGTAATGTGAAAATAGGGAGGCACAGCATAAAAAATAAAGGCATTTCACTCTACTCCTTCCTCCTGTGAATCTCACAGGTCTGTGAGTCTCAGGAAGAACACGCTCTCCCCCCACACTGTTGTTGGGAATCTGTCTTGGTGTTGGACTGGTGCTTGGGGGGGAGGAAGGAGGCTTGTGCCATGGACAAGGACTGAAGCATGAAGGAGCTAAGTCCCTCAGCACAGCCCAGCTGTGGAAAAGGGACCTCTCTGAGCTGGCTGCCATGTGCACAGCACACCATCATCTTAGCTGGGACCCTGCAGACCCACGACGTGAGACCACTGGTCACCTGCCAAATGCCTTGGAGCATGGCAGGCTGGCTTTGGGCTCTAGGTAGGAAATGGATTTGGTGGAAAATAGGAGTATTGAAAAAATAGCTGGAATTCTTTTGTATTCTTCAGTGAGAAAATCCCTGAGTTCTGCTAATAAAGAGGCCTAGAATGTTTGGGGCTGTAGCTTCACCATTTCACCCCATTTTCCTCAAACCCTCCCACCACCTTCATTGGTGCAGGCAGGTTACACCCAGGGAGGGTCTAAAGTCTGTCCCTACAGTTCCTCTGGAACACATCTCCTCTGGAGATGTGGCCTGTGGCAAAACTGCAGTTTCACGAGTCCTACTTGAAGACGCTCCTGGAAAAGCTTGGGTTTTTTTTCTTTGTAACTTTCTCCCCTGCAAAGGAAAATTCCCCCAAAGACCAATGAGAATTCGAAATTCTCTTTTCAGAATGAGTCCAAAAATAAAGTTATTGTCTGTGGTCTGTGTGCAACACTGCCTTCCATATTTGGACAATCTCAGGATACAATAGTAGGGTTAAAATACTATTTTGTGCCACTTCTATTTTTATTTTTAAATCCCTAAGGGCAGTTGCTACTTAGCACCCACTAAAACATCTTTTTTTCCTACATCAAAGTGTCTCTTGTTTATGTTGTAATGAATCAGCCTGATGTTTTGACATGTTGTGAAGCAATGTAAAAATAATGAAAAATAATACAAAATGAAAGGCTGTGAAACCAAACACAGATCTGGGGCGTCCAAGATCTCCTTGAAACTCCTAGGCATATTCCTTACGTTGCCTTCTCCTGGCAGGGTAGGGAATGCTCCTTGCTCACCACAGAGGACACTCTTCAAACCTCATTGAGCCACATTCTGCGTGCCCAGCCCTTTCCTAGACATGATGGGGACAGCCATGTCCCACACCCCTGGTTGGGTGGGGGTTGCAGGGATGTGCAGACCCTCAGCACCAGTCCTTCCCAGCAGAACACCAGCATGTGGCTGCTGGTGATGGGGGAGTCAAAGATGTTTTGACACTTTTTCTTCCCCTTAAGCCATACCCCGAAGAGGAACAAAATGCACTGGTTTCTGATGAAACCTTCCAGAAGCCAGAGGAGAAATACCACTATCCAATCATTCTGGCAGCCTCACAGCTCCACCTTGCATGGCTTTACTTTAAATGACCTGCTCCCCTCCCTCTCACCCTCTTGCACCCCTGGGGCTCCTGACCATGGACACGTCTGAGGGAAGGGGCTCTCTCCCACCGTCTCTTGGGGTAGTGAAGGAAAATCCATCCCTGAGTTCCAAAGCTGTTGCATGGGGAACATTTTGGATCATTTTATTTAAAACTCATGGGTGTTTCGGGTGTTTGGGTGTGCTAGCGCTCTGCAATCCTGCAGGACTTGAACGCAACACGTCTACTCTCACAATACTGGAAAAGGGAGGCCCACAGTGCAAACCTTGGTAGGGATCTGCCAGCTAATGAATGGTGAGGTCAATATGGTGGCAAAGACTCAGCCTTACCGTTAACTCTCCAGCGTGATATCCCATAGGCCCCCCACACCAGCTCCTCTAGAGTGGTGGGCATCACACCTGATCTGGTATCGTGGAGTTCCTGGACTGCCACGGTATGAGGACAGCATGGAGGGGGTGGAGGATGGATGGTGCAAAGGATGAAAAAGTTCCTCCAAGTCCTGGAAATTAACTTCCCGAGCACAGTCCTGGACCCAACCACAGAAGTATGAGATGTTTCTCCACAGGTTGTCTGTGTTTGTGTGAAAGCTCAGGCACAGGATTCTTGCCTGAAGGGCTGTGGAAGTAAGTATCTGACTTATTACTCACGTAGGGATGTTGTTGACTTGTTGTTGTGTTTTCCCAAGCTCATGCTTTTCCTCTTAGCAATGTTTCTTGTGTTGTGTACATGCCCAGATGTACAGAGCGGAAATGCTTCCTGTCAGAGTAATCAGAGGAGCTATTCCTTTCTTCACGTGTTTGGGCGTGGTTACTTCAGCCAGCCACACTCACTTAATTTTAAAAGGAACCCAATGCATTTGAACCTTGATGGAGGTTTTTGTCAGCAGTATCTGGCAGAAGGATTAGGGCTTCATGGACTAAACAGATTAGGGACTACTCTGACCTTTCTCAGCTCTGTCAATGACTTCCACTTCCCAAATAGCTCTCTTTCGAGTGACTAGCATCCAATGGAGTCAAACAAGATCGTGACACTCGTATCTAAGCATGCCTGCTGTTATTTGCACTGGAGAAGATGGGGACAGTACCAGAGCAGGTGTTACAGAAATGCACAAAGAAAAAACATAATTCAGATCCCAAAGCCTCTTGAAGTCTAAAAGAATTTAGTAAAGTTAGGAGAGGAATTGGGGTGCTGCAGTTTCACCCAGGCTTGCAGTATAAGACCAGCGGAGGAACTGTCCAGTTTCTTGACGCTGAGTTCATGAGACCACACTGCATCGGTGCACTGGAATAAGCCAACCCTCTCCTGTCCCCGCACTCCTGCGTTCCTCTTTCCCCAGCGACTGGCCTCTCTGTCCTCTCTGCAAGCTGTCAAATAAAAGCAGGAATCCTTTTGCTGTCAAATCCTTTTGCATGGCTGTAGACTGAAATGCTGACAGTAAAGGGAACTACTCCATTGCTCCCGGAACTGAAACTCTGTGCTGGTATCACCCCCGTTTACCCATGAAGCAATGTCTCTTAAGGTCTCTTGTGTTAGGTGCTGAAATTACCTCTGATTTCAAATGGCACTGTACCAAAGCCATCATGGCTCTAATTAGTGTGGTTTAACATCCCCCCTTCCCCAACTAGTTCTAAACATTTATTCGAAGCATTTCTAACTTGTACCTGCAGGAAAACTGAGACACAGTTCATGGAAAGTGAGCTCATGTGATTCAGCCTCAGACCTTACATCTCCTCTGGCCTCAAGGGGTTCCTTAAATTATTTGCTTTGATGTCGCCTTCTTTCATGAACAACCTTTGATTATTCACTGATTAGCTCATCTTCCTTACCAAAAATGATGTGACACACACCATGCGCTGGGTGCCCCAGTAGGACTCTCTGCCACGCTCTATACCAGGGCTATCAGACGGTTACCACAGCGTTTTAGGTCAGGGATCATACAAACTTTAAAGATTAAAGGAATTTGTATTTGGTGTAATTGCTCGGGGAGGTGGGATGCGGGCTGTGGTGCTGGTGCTCTGAAACTGGGAGCCATGGATGTCCCTGTGGGCAGCAGCAGAGTCCCAGCAGACTCAGCTCTGGTGGGCCAAAGGGCAGATTCTTATGCTGTAATACGTGGGTCTGCATGAAGGCTGCCCGGCGGTACTTGCCCAAGATAGGCCTAAGCGATATCCCCAGGATGTACCTCTAGGGACAGCGGGATTGATGTATCTCACATAAACTCCAGGTGTCTCAAAGCTGTGCCCAGGACTGGGGAGAGGCAAACCCTGACCATCACCTCGCAGCTCCTGATATGCCTCTTCCCAGGCTATAAGCGCAGCGTTTCCCCAGAGATGCTCTCTCATGTGACGTAACGGAACCAGAATTCAACAGACTTGGGGCAAACCAGGTTGAAGCCCCTCTAGAGTAACACAGTGAGATTATGGCTGCTCAGACAGGAGGGTTTGAAAGCGCAATCTGCAGTTATATGGTTTTGGCCGAGGCCAAGCACGTGGCTGTCAGAGCCAGATGTGCATCTGTCTGAAGAGCTGCAAAGTGCACGTGCCCGGCAGAGCGATGACGCTCTCCTGGAAGCCATCACTTTCCTACAGAAAGAGCATCTCCTAGCTATGGCTGGGAAAAGACATTCCCCAGCCCTCTCTCTCTGTACTCCAAAGGGGAAGAAACTGGTCACTAGCTCTGTGGGTCCCTCTGTCACTCAGCAGGACAAGAAGCCCGTGTCCTGCCAACATGAGAATAGGGGGAGGTAGCTGCCTTCAAGCAGATCTTTGATCTACAAGGTTTCTGCAGGCTCAGGGTGTGGTTCAAGGGGCAGACATTCAGGGAGTCAGCAGTGGGGTGCTTTATGGGCATCTGGATTCTTTTAAACCTCAGTGAAATCCCACAGATGTGGCAACAGCTGGGAGTGATGACAGACTGTACAGACTTTCAGAAATTGGACCTTGTGCTCCTCTTTTGTAAGGAGGCAAGATGGCCCCAAAGAACATCCCTGCCTGCTATCCTCAGGTTTTGAGCCTACAGGAAGCTACCAAGAATCCCAAATGGCGACTACCTTCTCAAGCCCTGACTTGGTCCATTGTATGAATATCTTCACGTTTTCCAAGATGTTCAGGATATTGCTGTGACCTCTCCCAGCACAGACTCATCCCAGCTTCCTCTCAGAGCTGGTGCTGAACACATGGATTCCTGGGTGGTAAAGAAGACTGTCCTTACACTCTGGCAGTTAAACAGGAATTTTTATGATTGTGGGGAGAAGCTAATGGCCTGGTATCCTCTTGAGTAATTAATTGC
This sequence comes from Buceros rhinoceros silvestris, assembly GCF_000710305.1. Classification (NCBI taxonomy): domain Eukaryota; kingdom Metazoa; phylum Chordata; class Aves; order Bucerotiformes; family Bucerotidae; genus Buceros; species Buceros rhinoceros. The sequence goes on from NW_010400202.1 coordinate 109,662, forward strand.
ACAATTACAGCATTAAGGCCTTCAAGTCCGGCAGTCTGATTTCTGTACAAACAAAACCAAAATTCCCATCCTTGTCCTGAAAAGGTTCAGCACTAGACCTGTTCTTGCAAGGCATGAAACCCTCCTGTCTCTGAAATCACTGGGAGACGAGCAATGCCTCTACCTACCTTCTGGCCAGTCTCATTAGCATCCAGTGAAAAACGCACGATTACACCACCATTAGAAAAGAAGCCCAAAGGCAATAAATGATGGTTTTAGAAATTCTTCAGATTATACTAGAGTGATTCATAAAGGTTCTTGTTATCTCCATTTCTCTTTATCTTGAAATCTCCGAGGTCACCACAAAATGCCTGAATTGCTTGAGGTAAAGCTGGGGCTGATGATGGAACGATAGAACGGCACTTGGAGCCATAGAACCAGCTGAAATTTTTCCTAAAAGCCTGCAGGTTGAAAACTACGCTAAAGGTAGTCTCCATAAAGAAAAGGAGAAAGGGAAGATAAGGAGATGAAAGCAGTAAGACCTCATTCGCATTACACCATATCTGGAGGCACCAGCCCGGCTTCAATCCTGTATCACTGCAATAGGCAAGAGCAGAACTTGTTTCTACTCCCACCTCTCCATGTCTGAAAATAGATCAGTCATCTTAGATCATCCCCCATGTGTACGCCCTATCCATGATCTCCACAATGTTTCAATAATAAAGACTCAGCCAAGGCCGGTTTGCCAAGGCGAGATTAAGCCCATCCCTGCACCAGCAGGTCTTCAGAAGTCTGGTCTGTGCAGTGAACAGCAGTGACCTACGGCAAGAAGAACTCTCATGCTGCTCTGGCTACTCCACTTCCAGCTCCTCCAATAGCTGCCCTGGCTCTGCACCGTGTTGTGTCCTCCACGCATGAGAGCAGAAAGGGGCTGAGCAGAGGAGTGACGCATTTCTGCCCCTGGGGATGGCCGAGAACAAGAACAAACAACTTTAAGAATCCATCTGCCATGTCAGGGCTGTCAGCAAATTCAATCTCATTCCAAGGCCCACAGGGTCTGGCAGGGGAAGGGCTGTCCCTCGACAGCAGAGGATAAGGGAAGGCGTGGGGTGCACAGCTAAGAGTAGGGAGAAGGGTGGGTTAACTTGGCAGAAGAAGCTGCAGCCACATGGAGGAGAAACAGCTGAGAAGCAGCAAGGAGCTACCTCCAGAAGCCACTGTGCCATGGGGCAGAGATGAAACTTGGGTCAGAACATGAGGGCACTTCTTCCAAAAAGGCAAAATTTTAATTTTGCTATGTGTGCTCCTAGAGTTTCTTCTCATGGGCTCCAGCCCTTGGCTGCAACAGTCGCAGTTGCAGAGGAAAGTCTGCACGGCCGTACAAGGGGCAAGCACTTGTGCTGTGACGAGGCAGGGAGAAGATGGCTTGTCTTGCTGTATAGAGCTCTTATGAGCAGGACGGGCATTGACATCTTCTGGCGTACAGGTGTACAAGTGCCCTGGTGTGTCCAGGGCTCATTAGCACAGAAGCTGCTTTAGCTGGAGCAGGAGGGTCTTATACACCACAGTGAGGGGGAGGGGCTGATGGAGCCTCCTCCCTGCCTTTGCTTTTAGCTTCCACACGAGCAGTCAGTGCAGCAGTCTGCTTTCGGTCGCATGTTGGGCAGTACCATATTTTCCATTTCTGAAACCATTCTGCAAGTTCATGTTTTTGCTGATTCCCATGAAACAAAAGTCGAGAAACAATTGTTTTGGGTTGATCAAAATAATAAAAAATATGTTGAGTTTTTCCCCCCCTCTAGTTTTGACATTAAAAAAAAAAAATCTTAAGAAGACATTGTAAACAGAAAGAAAAATTATTTCTGTCCTGGAAGTGTCCAAACAGTATTTCTTAGCCTCTTTAAAACTGTTTTTATGTTTTTGCCTCACATAATGGGATCTAGAGTTGGCCAGTGCTAGAGCTGGGTCAACATGAACTTTTTCCTTAGCCTGAGCACATCGAAACCAAAAGAACCTCTAAACTAAAAGGAAACATTGGAGCACAAATGAGAGCAAGGAACATTTTTTTTTTTTAAAGCAAGAAAAATGAGATTGCCAAGTGAATGTCCTTTCTGCCCTCCGTGTCTTTTGGAGCAGCCACAGGCCAGCAATGTCACGACTTTTAGCAAATAAATGGTCTCCACTAGATCCCAGGAAAGAGCCTCACGTTTCCTTGTGCCCTGAGTGTGGGTTTGTTCCCTGCCCTTCTCCAGGTCTCTGCTGTGCTCCAGCTCCCCCCTCGTGGGGCTCTTTGGGAACAGAGCTGGTCACTCTCATGGAAAGGGAAACCTCTCACCCTCCCAGAGCAGGAATCCTCTTAACACCCAGAACAGCTACCGGGGAAAGGAACATCTTCTTTGCTGCCCAACCAAAGTCTTTTGAAAGAGAGAATGAGCAGTGAACAGCAAACAGAGGCAATTGGTGCAACCGTCACACTGCCCACACAAACGTCCTTGGAATTAACTGAGTCACGGAAATGTTGAGCTTTCAAGTTGACATCTTCTGCTTTGATTAAGGCAGGTTATTCATCAAGACAAATGTTTTGTTGAGAAACTCTTGCCCAGGTCTGCTCTGGGCCACTAGCCACACTCGCCTGAGGGCTGGCTGGGAGGCACAATGTTGTGTCCCAGGAGGAGCAATGCAGATGGGTAGAAAGCAGGTCAGAGCAAGCCAAGGATGGTTGTAAGCCACAAGGCTGCTCTGGGGAGCCAGAAACTCCATGGCAGAGGCACTTGCCAGCAGACTGGAGCTGTTCCGCAACCCGCAGCACCTGATAAGGTAGCTTCTTCAATACAGTCTCCCCTGCCTGCTCCAGGCTCCTGCCCAGCACCTCCAGGAAGATCTCTGTGGGCAGTTCACACCGATGTACAGTGTGTGCAGGACTGGTTTTATTTCAGGGCAGTAAGGGGCTTTGTAGCCCTCTTGCACCACTCGTACAGTTAACACGGCAGGAAGCAGTGAGACCACAAAGGTTGAGCCCCTTTTGGAGCCTAAGCAGTGGGAACAGAGGTGAATTTCTGCAGAGATATTCCTGGGAGAGTAAATGATGGACCTGGAAAGTGAGACCTGATGGACTGTACCAAAAAAGCAGACACTGCAGGAGCAGACAGATCATAGGAGATGGGACAGGGTCTAAGGAACTGGGTCAGGGTAGAAGTGAAGATATCAGGACTCCTCTGCTTGCCAAAGAGATGTGTGAGGAGAGGTGTGACAGAGGAAGACCATTCTGGTTTGATGCACCAGGAGGATGTAACTTCTTAACTACAAACTGATGGTAAAGAATTTTGTAGAACCCCCCTATAAAGAGACAGAATGAAGATACAAGACAAATTAATGGAGGATAAATCTCCCTGTGACTACTCAGGATGATTGTTTAATGCTGCATCTGATTCCTAGGACCTAGGGCATGGTGGTCCAGCCAGGCTGAGAGCAACGTAGAAGAGGTTCTTGAAAGTTGTCTTCTTGTTGCTGCCAGTGGCTCTTGGTGAGTTTCCGTGAGCAAACATCTGAGTGTGACAGCCTGGCTGTGCTGGATGCCAGCTTTCAGCCAGCCTGTTTTCGTTCTGGGCCAGTATGTGTGGAAACTCCCCTGGTCCAAATGCTTCCTGAGTATCTCCTTGCCTGGGACTGGCTTTTGGACTATCATGCCTGACTTGGAGCACTTGCTGTGAGCTCTGGTTCTCCTTTTAGGAGCATGCTGAGGAGAAGCTAGTGTGGTTTGCCCACACGTGCCATAGACATGCTTCCAACTGCATATCAGGGGCACATCCAACTGCTGTCATCCACATCCTTCCTTTGATTGCACAAGGTCTGCTCAAAGCGTGTTTGGCCCCAATATCCTGGAAAAGTATCAGCTGGAAGCCAGGCAGAGGAGGTGTTCAAATTAGGGAAATAAGCTCTCTGGATACTGAATTCCGACTCTGCTTGAGAGCTGAAAGCCCTGCTGGAGTCTTTCTAAGGTGTCCACAGTTCATCCGTGTACATGAGAGACCTCTGCACATCGGCCCAGAGCAGCTACCTCTGTCCTGTTTCTCCTCATTCCATGCATTGCCAACTTCTGACTCCCCCAGGGCTGTTCAGAAATCCCCACCAGTTGATGACCATGAGCTCCAGCCCCGCTCCATTACCTCCAGACCCACTGACTGGAGATGGCAGAGCCCAAAGCTGGCGGGCAGGACATGGGTAGCCTCTAATCGATCAGAAATGCACGTAAACGTGCTGGTTTCTTTCACATTGAGGGGATCTGGCAACTCACAGTTATTCCTGTTGATTCACTGTCTGGCAAGAAATCAGAGAAAGGATCTGGCAAGCTGTACGGTCACAGAGGATGTGTGACTTCTACCTGAGCGGGGGACAAAAGCTGTTGAGATGGAGAACGAGGACCAAGGCACTACTGCAAGAACACTGGGCCTCTACTGTTGCAAGTCCTATCTTGAGAGAGTTACACCAGCTCATGTGTGTGGCAGAACCTGATCCCCTAGCTCTGAGAAGTGAACTAGAGGGTTGGACGAGATGCACCGCTGTGGAGTTTATGTCTGTCTGTAACCGGAAGCAGGAGACAAAATTTGGAAATATTTTACAGGAGACAAATTCGGATAGACTTTTTAGATGAAAATGTCAGAACGGCTGATCGAAATGCTTTGTGCTGACATCAAAACCTCTCACTCACTGAAAGCCAAGCCATGATGATGCAATATTGAAGGACAGACAGCACCCGCACACATTAACCTGAGGCTGCATTTGGAAAACTCAGAAGTAAATTGAAACCCCAATTGAAACAAAATCTTTCACTTCAGACTCAAATGTCTCCAATATGTTTTCATTCAAAGATTTTGACCACATCTGTGCGCTGCCTGGAAGCTTCTGCATTTGACTAAGAGCAGGTTTTACTCTAGGAAACTGTTTCTCAGAGAAAAACCTGCTTTCCCCACTCATTGTGAGCGGATCATTTTGCTGCTCTTGAGCAAGCATGGGACCCTGTGGGGGGGAGGCACTACCACTGTGGGAAAGGTCTGTGGCCCCATGGGATCCCTGGCTTTGGTGCTGGGCTGTGTTTAGACACAGGAGACATTGCCTGAATGGCTGTTCCCCTTCTCCCGCCAATGGAAGGACAATGCGTTTCTGTATTTCGCTGGCACTCTGCTTTGAAGCTGTCTGTGGTATCTCTAGGGTGGTGCATGCCCTGATCTGAAACCCCACATGCTGCACGGAGAGGTGGCTCAAGCATCGGGGAAAGACCGATGCACAAACGAAATGCTGGCAGAGGGAGTAGGGTTTGGCATTCGAAGACTTTTACACAGGCTTCCTCCCCTTCCCCCTCTTGGACTTGCCAAACATTGACGCTGAGCATCATTCTCTCAAAGAACAGGAGTCCAGCTACTGGGGTGTGGAGGCTTGCACCTGATTAGACATGCTGGACAGAGTCTCTAAAAGCACAAGAGGTTTTTGCTAGCAAAAGATAATTGGAAAAACTTCAAAGAGAAGCCTGTGTCTTTCTGCCCGTGGTTCCTCAGAGCAGACCATTAGCTCCAGTGACAACTGATTACTCTTACCAGAAGGTGAGAAAATATCTCAGGTCAGAGGGAAATAAGCATATAACGTGCCAGATGGAAGCTGATGGCTTTACACCCAAATCCGTGACCTCATGGCGAGGGTGTGTTTCTCTGATGCTTATTATAGAAAGCTCTGTGAAGGTGGCGCATGCAGCTCTCCAAGAGTTAAGGTCCTGGGTGAGATTTAGCCAGGCAAGGTTGTGTTGGGGACAGAGGCTCTCCTGTTAGCACGGCCTGCCCAAGAGTGCAGAAGCCTCATCTCCCCCTTGGTGGTGTGCAGCACCATGCCCTACACAAACATCCTGGCACCGCCCTGCTGCAGCCAACCTTGAACTCCCCCTGTGCCCAAGATCACGTTTCCCACGGTGGCTGCTGTGGGCTGTTGAACCCAGGCCAGCTGCTTTCCAGGCTCAGCTCTCCCAAAGGACCCCTTGGACCTTGTTTTGCTTTCAGTGCTACTTTCACCTGTGTAGATTCTCACTGCCCTCATAAATGCTTTGCTGAGGAGTGGTGAGGATTGCTGCTCAGGTCCCAGCAAGGTCTGGACCACTACAAAGAGCTCGATGGGGTTGTCAGCATGGAGTGCATGTGAGGCACATGCATGAATTTGCGACAAGCCACGGAGAACGTGTGTTCTACACTGAGAAACTCCAGTCTCGACCTGCAACCAGGCATGGCAGCAGCAAATATGAACCCCTGGTCCCTGCTGCTGCTCAAAGGTGAGGAGTGTGGTCAGCCTGGGAGCTGGGGGGCAGGAGCAAGGGAGGCAATGCTCTATCTCGGGAAACAGTCCCCAGAAGCACCGGCCCTTCCCACGATCGGTTTGGAAAGACTGTGCTGCAGAAGCCTGTGTTTAAATGGCACTTTCTAAACACTCCCAGGCACCACAACAAACCAGCAGAGACAATTCAGTGTCATAAACAACCGAAAGAACCAAGGCTGTGTTCTCATGCCTGCCAGGGGTGGAAGGCTCCGTTCTGGTGTCTGTGACACTGCTCTGGCCAGCTCAGGTGCCAGCTGTGTTGCTACACTGGCCGACAGACATGAGAAGATGGGCTGCTGCGAACGGTTCACTGCGAGGCAAAATTTCTCCTCCAGCATCACTGCCCTGCTCTTACCAGTGCTGCCTTCAGAGCCTCCTGGTGACCCTGCACTGGGGCTTGCCCCTGGAGAGCCCTGGGAAAACTGGGATCAGCCGGGGAACCAAGCCCTGGTACCAGCGTGCTGATTTAGTGTCAGCATTTGAGTTTTCCTGGCTATCCCAATTTTCAAACAGAACCACCTATAGCTTTTTGGTTTGGCCCATGTGACCCATATTATGAAGGCATCACCCCCCCAGCAAGCGCACAGCTCTCATGCTGCCTGGCCTGGATTCGAAATGGGTTAAAAATCTCTTAATCCAGCTGCACATCTGGATGTGAGGCATCAGGCTAGCTCTCACTGTGGGGTTTTTTTCACAGTCAGCAGTGCAGAGAGCATGAGCCTTGTCCTGTTCAGCAAGTGTGTGCCCTGCACAGGTACCAGCAACATCAGGGAAGGGAGCATCCTTTGCATCCTCAGGCCTTGCCCCAGCTGGTGCCCAGCATTTGCTGCTGCCAGGTCATGCTGGCATCAGAAACTGTGTGCCTGTCCCCTCTGCTCGGCTCTTCCCTGGTGCTCAGCTCCCTGCTGGCTCCTGCGATGGGTGCTGGGTGCTGGCAGCAGGCAGAAGTGTTGACCACAGTCGTTTTCAGCCATGTGTTGTCCCCAGATTTTCACCTGTGTCTTCAAAGCTGGGGTCCAGCTGCCAGCACTGTGGAATCTTTCTGTCTGTCTGTCTGTCTGTCCTGTCTCAAGCTTACCAGGGCAGGACCCAAACAGCAGCTGCTTCCTTCAGCCAACTGGCACCTTGTCTGCACTGACCCACAGTCACCTAAACGGGGACCCTGAGGCACCCTTGCATTCACCTTGGCTTCCAGGCGCCACGCTGGGGTCCTGGGTTGTATCTGCCCACCGCTACCACAGGTATCCCCCTGTGGGGGGGGACTGCACCCAGCCCCAAAAGACTTTGGCAAATCTTTGGTCAACCAAAGAGCGATGGCTGTGTTCAGCTCAGAGCTGGCGGAGAGACCTCTGGGTTATCTGCAGACAGGGACTCTGTCCTCTGGGACTCTGCAGACAGGTCAGCAGGGTCCTCCTCCGAGCAGGATGACTGAGAGAGGGAGGAAAGAGTTGCAGGGGAATAACAACCCTGTGCTTGTGCATTTTATCCTGTGTTCAGGTGCCCTGTTATGCTGTAAGGCTCATTCACCAGTGGGGACACGTATCGCAAGGATACAGGATGCCCCTAATTGCCTGCCCTGCCCAGAGGGGAGCTGCCCATTGCAGCCATGGGGCAGCAGAACCTCCCTTAAGGTTTGCACTTGGCTTTTTTAATCTGGTTTTTGGCACTACTCTAGTCACAACGGTGAGAAGCTGTTGTCGAGGTAGAGGTCTACCTGCGCACGCTGGGATTGCCAAAGAGACTTAAGGAAGGCCCTGAATATTGCAAACATCAGTAACGGGACATCTGCAGAGCGGCTGCTGCAAGAAAAGAAATATGTCATAACCTATCACCTGCTTAGGAATGAGACAGTGTCCAGGCTTTGCTTCTCAGCTCCCTCGTCTTGCAGGCTGCACGCTCTGTGCCAGAGCAAGTCAGGGGAGGAACGATCACGTCATGACAAGGCTGGATACACTGAGTGTGCTCACGCAGGAATGGAAGGCAGTAATTCACTCTGGAGCAGGATTAGTTTGGGATGGTCTGGCACTGAGGATGATTTATTTTTAGAGTTGGACTTGGCAGTTGCTTTTATGGAACAGAAGTTTGGTTTTCTATTGTATTCAACCTGTCCCAAAAATAGTTTAAACCATTCTGCTTCATGGGATGGCCAACTATTAACTCTCTCAGCTGGGAAGAAGTGCACAGAATTGCCCTCCTCTATTTCTTGGGAGCTGAGTAGTGCTTGGTGCTGCTGGAGACTTGATACTGGTTTTGATCGCAGATGGTCAGTCTCTTCAGCATCCTGTGCTCAAATGTCTGGATGGATTGCAGAAACACTGGGGCCTGAGTGAGGATCCTCTCCCGCCCCATCTCTCCCCCCTGCTCTCCAGCTCCCTGTGCTCTGGTGCCAGCGTGTGGACTGAGAATTAAAAGACCATCTGAGACTACGTGCTTCCAGAGCTGTGGCAGGAGGGCAGACAACATGTCCTTGCAGTGGGGCTTTCCTGGCACGGATGTCCAGGATGGATTTTGCAGAACGGGCCGTCCGGGGCTGCAGTGTGCTGTCTGCATTGACCCTGTGGTGTTGGCTCATGCAAAGCGGTGACCAGCGCTAACACTCCTGAAGCCTGGTGCTGGTCTCCCAGCATGCGAGGCAGGGAAGGGCATGAAGGGGGCTGGTGCACCCCCAGCCCCGTCCTCACAGTGTGGAGGCAGCTGGTTAGACCACTTGGCTCTGGAAATTGGATCTCTACCTTGGGCCCTGTTAGACAAGGCTTTGATGCCAGAGCTATGGGGTTGGTTGAGCCTCTGCTGGTGCCCAGGCCAGTGTCAAATGTTTTTTTCCCTTTCTCATGAGACTTTGATAAAGGAAATCTTAGAAACTTTCTCCTGCAAATGTTTCTGCCTTCTCTTTTTGTATGTGTGTTTGTGTGTAGGAGGATGGATTTGGATAGAGTGGGAAGGGAAATACCTCTTTACTCAAGGAGGCAGAGTGGGCTCTGGGGTGGTATTCACAGGCCACCCCAGCTATTGCCCTCTCTGAGTACCAATGGCCGACCTTGCATATGGGGAGGGAGTCATGAAAAGTGGAAAAAAACCCCGGAATTTGAGGTAATTCAGAAGCATAAATAAAACAGAGAATAGCTTTTAAAATATTACTTAAGTCCTGTACCTAGGGCTTTACACAAATGGAGAAGCACTGGTCTTCCTGCTGCTGCTAGAGCAGAAAACCACAGGACTGATGATGAAGAGACAGGACATTACTGGATGACTTCCACTGTTCCCTGCAAGAGCTGTCAGAGGCCATGCCATGACCCTGGGACACCAACTCTGTCTGTTGGCCTCCTTTCCCCCACCACCCAGGCAGGAGAGCTTTTGGGTTGCATAGACTAAGGCGAGGGTCATGCACGTGCCCAGCGTGTTCACCATCCTGATGCTCCCACCCTGTCTCTGGGGTCAGTTGGGAGAAGGAATGTCCATGGAGCACAGGGAGGGAGCTGCTGCCAGGGAAGTCTGCCTGCCTGTCTCCACCTGATAGCCTGTTGGCAATGTCTGTGCAAGGGGGTGCTAGAGGGCCCCCAAAACAGGTCATCTGGAAGTTTCTTGTGAGTTTTCTAACCAGCTCACTTTCACAATGACCTGAGCGTGTCCGAGGACTCAGATAGCTGGAAAATTCAGCAACCCAGAGCCAGCAAGAGAGGACGTGACAAACCACTGAACACATACTGGGTTAAACCAACCGTTTACTAAAGACGTAGCACCTGCCCGGAGCAGTCAAGACTCTAAGCAACGTGGCAGCCTGAAGTTGTTGTAGATCCCAACCAAATGGCCTTTCACGGGAAAAAGGATGATGAAGCATCAGCACAGCTAGTGCAGCGTTCCCTGGTCCATGCCTGCTGCACCCACATCAAAAAGGGATTGCAAAAATGCCACGAGGGCAGTTGCAAGTTGTGAAAGTGTTCCTTCCAGCTGAAAATGGGTAACTCCTCACCCCCACACAGCCCACAAGACCTCAGCTTTTGTGCTGATTTTCCGCTGGCCTCGCCATGCACCCACGCGCTTGTGTGATCTTGTGTGTGATGCTGCCTGCCCATGTTCTAATGCACTATCAAAGGCATCAGTGAATGTGTTTATTCTTTCTGTGGGGATAAGTGAGAAAGGGTTGGGACATTTTTATCCTCTGAATAAAGGGGAGGGGAGTCACCGACCAGACATTGTTGAGAAATCTGGCATAAGAAGTGTCAAAGAGGTGGGGTAAGCTGCATCCAGAGGCAGAAAACTGTCACAGCTCCAGGATTCAGGTTCTGGCTCAGGTCTGTGAAGGAAGCAGGCACTTAGAAAGCAAATCTTGCCTGTCTCAAGCACACTGCTCTTGGGACCCTCCCTGTCTCTGCCTTGCTGACAAGGCAGGACAATGGGGGCAGTTCCTGAAGCAAAGAAAGTTCAAATTCCTTCAGCCAATTACCTCATGGCAGTAAATCTTCCACCTCTCTTTCCCAGTCACTGGTGAAGCCTGTCTATTGTCTGGGGAGCCTGTCTGTCTGCCCCAGCACAAAAGGGAGAACAATGAGTGGGCTTGAGTAACATCCGGTGTATTAAAAGACGGAGGAATAAAGGAAGGAATGGGCCAAGGAGAGTTGGGTGTGGAGGAGATCTCCAGGAGGCTGCTCCAGCATGTGGCTGTCTGGCTTGCAGAGGAATCCAGCCTTGCCAGCCTGGTGCAGGTGTCATTCAGGCTGGATGCTGGTCAGTGTCGTGCTGGGTAGGACTGGGGACCTTGTGTGGAGGTTATCAGAGAGGGGGGAGCTGCTGGCCTGGATGGGGATTTCTGTCTCCAGATTTGTCCAAAGCCTGTCCAGGCACCCTAAATCTTTCTTTCCTGTGAGGTCAAGCTGCCTGCTCTCCTGGAAGCAGAGTGACAACAGCCCCTGAGTACTGGTAGATCAGCACAGTGAGCACCTTCCAGTTCCTTCTGCTGCCCCTCTGCCCTGCTGAGCACTGCTCTTCATCAGAAAGAAAACACCCTGTGCTACCAAGATCCAGGGTGTTGGAGAACAGCGTCTCTACGTTATTGTCATCAGTCCTGATGGTCCTGCGAAGGGCATGAAGCCTGCCCATTCCCTGGATGGGGCCAATGGATGTCAAAGGAGGTGCCCTCTCCAGCCTTGCTGCTTGGTGCCCTCACCTGCCTGGCTGGAGCTACGTATAAGCAGCCTCACCCTTCCTTTAGACAGCCCAAGGCTCTTCCTGGGAGAGACCAAGGTCCACTCCATGCTTAACTGACGGGACACTGTTTGCTGCCGTGTCCTGCACAATATCTGCACAAGAAATGAGAAGCAGCTGCAGCCGCATCTGCTTTCTGGGGCTTTTCCAGTAGTCTGGAAGAACCAGGAGCTGCACCTGTGAACTGCCAAAGCTGAACTGCTTCATAGTTTTAGTTCCTCCATCTGAAGTCCTCTCTCTCCCAAGCCAAGTTATGGCCAGAGTCCCAATCCCAGTCTTGCTAGACAAAACTACTGAAAGTCAGAGAGAGAAAAATTAATGAAAAAGGAATTTCTGAAAGTAAAATGCAAGTTCTGATGAGATGAGAGGCAGAGCCCAGAGCTGTGCAAATCATGAGAAGACCGAGGCTAACCACGTGAGGAGCAGACATCAGGCTCGTTGGCAGTCCTAGTGAAGGACGGCATCCCATCTGGCTGATGTCTGACCACCACCTCTTCCTGACGCTGCTGCTCCAACAGCTCTGCCCTGATGACCACCCTATCACCTGCCTATCAAGTGCTTGGAGGGCTGAGTGCAGGGGAGGAGGACAGGAGCTGCTGCAGAGCTCTGGACAGGTGATGTGACAGGGCACGTCCCCTGCAGCGTGCCCTGAAGAGCCTCTCTGTGTGCGGGAGGAGGAGGAGGAGGCTGGACGCAGGACTTTGAGGTAGTGGCAAAGCGATCCACCAATGCCAGGACAGCCCAGTATGCTCCTCTGACTTGTCTCCCAACTTTGCTGCCATCTCCTCCGTGCCCCAGGCTTTTGAGAGCCTGTTGGCTGCAGAGGGCACCTCTTGGCCTTTGCAGCCTCTCTGCAGTTTCTCGTTCCTCCAGGAGAGGCAAGTAACGTGCCAAGTGATGTCAGCAGGCACTTTTTGTACAGCCGGGGCTGGGGTAGGGGTGTGTGCTCTCCTGTAGCCCGGCAGGGCAGCAGAGAAGGGGACAGCAGAGAGGAGCTGGATGCTGCTGTGTGGAGACCTAGAAAGGCTCTGGCTCATCCTCAGATGACTCCTCCACCCTGTTTGAGCTGAACTTGGATGCAGAGGTTGAGGCATCTGTGTGGGTAATTGTGGGAATACTTTGTGTTTTGACTGCCTTCCCACTCAGGATGTGGGCACGCTCCTTGGGGTATGAGCAGACACCTTATCATGGTTGGAATGGTTGCTGGCAGTCTGATCCTACCCAAACCATCTTCAGAGCCATGGCCTGCTTTGCTCCCGGTCCCTCTGGCTCTTGCCCTGCCTGTACGGTGGAAGGAGGCATCTCTGGATGACAGTGAGACAAGCAGCATCCCCCCTGTAGCCCGTGCTGGTCCAGCACTCCCACCCAGCTCCAGTTTGCCCTTGCTTTTACCTTGTGCAGTTCAGTTGTGCAAAATGTGTCTGGATTGACATGCTTTATGAATTGTGACCTTTGGAGGCCTCGGAAATATCATTTTCAAAGGAAAGACCCTCACTTCATGTGATTCCAGGAGCGGGTGTTTGCTACAAGCTCTAGGAAGTGCAAAGGTTTGACATCGCCACAGTCATGCTGGTGCTGCCTTCTGTGCTCCCGTAATCCACTGCCCAGTTCCCTGCCAGCTGATCTTACAAGAAGTGACCTGGGACGCTGATACTGGTCTTCATGGAGACAATCACTGACAAATCCTAATGCCTGGTGAGGAGGGGAGGTGGGAAGTCAACAGCTAGAGCTGCTGCTGTGGTACCTCCAGACCAATCAGAGACAGAATCA
>NW_010400203.1:0-22401 GCF_000710305.1 Buceros rhinoceros silvestris
CCCGTAACAAGCAGACAGAACAAGATTGGGATATGTAATGACAGGATCCTCAGAAAAGCTAACCCTATTTATATGGTCATAAAGTAGAAACCATGTGGTGGCTGTGCAAAGCAGTCAAAGGTCATTTCGGTCACATGCACTTGGTGGTATGGTTCACTACAGAAGTTTGACAGATAATCTGCGGCTAAATCAGCCTTCTCAGAGAAAGACTATTACACACAGAGTATCAGAAACTAGGGGTACTAGTCAGACATTTTAAGCACAGAGCTTAATAAATCAATAGGATATCTTACATAACACATACAAATCCTTTACACACAAATCCAAAGTGCATTAAAGGTTTCCTGACGGGGCTTGCATCAGAGGTGTCTGACAGTGATCAACAGCTAGCTCTCTGTGGAACAGCTGAAATGCTTGCTAATGTGTAAAATATGTATTTAAATTGTAGATTTATAAAAATTACTATTAACAATTTTAAATTACTTTAAGCTTTTAAGCACCATTAGCGTACTAGTTACCTGTGCACAAAAAGCTAGTTTTTCCCATAGCATTAGGTAGTCACAACATATTTGACATTTCAACGCTGTCATTAAACTGAGAACCAATCATTATTATTTAAAAATCTGTGGTTTATCTGCAATAAACTGCACATTGCCATTTCTGTTCATTACTAAAATTACTAAATTATCTGCACAACTCTTGATAACACAACAGATTGTTTCCACTTCTTTTAAGATATTCCAAAATTATAAAATTAAGACCAATTAAACTTTTTAGTTAAGATGCAGTCTTGAGAGGCATCAGTACTATAATGACGGGACTATTTAAGTGAATGGGGTCATTTTGGCAATCAATGTTTTTAAAACAATAGGCCAGAGTACTTTTCTATGATTTTTTTCCCCCAGATATACCTCTGCAATAGCCTGCACTGTTACATATTGGGAAATCGTTGAAAAGACATACTACAGAAAAGACTCAGTCCACTGAGATTCAAAATGACTGTGCAAATTAGAACCAGAAATGGTATGACTGCTTGACTATTTGCCTTTGTATCTTATCTCAGAGCATATAACTTTTTTGCAGACTTGAAGAGAGACAACAGGTATCCCTCCAAAGGGATCATGAATTAATTACCTTGTTGGAATGATGTAAAGTTCAGATACTCAAAACCGGTTTAGGCCCTGCAGTTCACGTTCAGGCACTTTTGCCGCTACTACACATGCACGCTTAGAACAACCTCAAGATTATTTTCTTTAAAGTAGAAGAGAAGTTTAATACAACTAAGCATTTTTACAGTGCTGACCCCCTTTTTACTATCGCAAGAGTCTGGAGAGATATCAGGGGTAGACTTCAGAAGTTAAGAATCACCATGTCTTTGCTTTACATACTTGTTCCTCAGTATTTAAGATCCAGAGCTCACGTAACTTGCTATTACGTAATTCCATCCGCAGCTCCAAAACCTTCCTTTCTTCCTCCTTCCTTGTAATCTTCTTATACAGATTATCCTGTAGAAAGAATTTAGGAACCCAAAGGTTAATGTAACATCATTAACATGTTGTTATTGTTGTTGAAAGCACATGACAACCTCTCCTTGTGATCATGACCTACAGACTTTTTTGTTTACTGGGATGGAAAAAATCTTCCCCCTATCTTTTTGTCAGCTGGCACTGATATTCTTAGGCTAGCATACTGGTCTAAGAGGTGCTATACACTGCACACACAACTCTCCTCGATCCACTGCTGTACCTCCAGAGGAACTCTACTGGAATGCTAAGTCAGTCACACAAGCTATACAAGTCTCTATGGTCAAAACCCGTATTTTCCAAGAAAAAAAAATTAACTCCATTGGTCCCACTAATCACAATGCAAAGTTAAGCAGTAAACCACAATCAAACATTTTTACAGCACTAAGACAAATACCCACATACCTTTCATAATAAGAGTTTATAGGTATAAGCATTTTATATGACTGCCAGTCTAGCCAACTGATGCCCTACTATAAATGCCTTACTAACACCTATCCGATGCTGTTCGCCACTCACTCACACAAAAAACACACTCAGTATTCACTACCAGGAAAGTATCAAAATACTTACTGTATTTTGAAACATTTCAAACACATCCAATCTTGGCTAACATGAACCTGAAATCAGTAGCAAGAATTTCTGTTACCATGGAATAGGGTCGATTCCCTCACCTCCAAGCCATTACTTGTAATATACTTAGAAGTATAATCAATCTCACAATAATTCCCTCCCTGTTCTATTCATATCTCGCCATGTTATATGTAGCACTGGATCCTTCGCTGCAGGTGATTTACATTAAAAAACCCAAAACATATTTGTATCTTTCGGGAACTCTGTTGTTTTAATCATTTTTGCTACCAAAAAGTGCAGAGGAAGAGCCACAGGCAGAGCCACCACGTCTGCCTGTAGTAATACCTGCACAGACAAGTAACTGTAGCTTTACCTGAGCACAGTTCTGCCTTTCAGCATGTCTCTGTATATCTCATTGACTTTGTATGCTATTAAGGGTTGGTTGTAAAATGCTAAAAGTTCAGAGGCAAGTACAGTCAGAGATGGTAGATTGACTAAAGGCCAGCACAACAACCTCTCAATTAATTACTCAAAAAGTATTCTGAATAGATGGTGTTTATTCCATTCTTTCAGTAAGACAGGAAGTCTCACAAGTTCATAGGAAGGAATCAGAAGTATCTGGCACAGACTCAAGCAACATGACCTAGAAAACTACTTGCTACCCTTCTGATGCAGAGAACAGATCCACCTAGCAAACCTGAGGAATAACAACGCCTGCATCTTTCCTGTGAGCAAAATACAGTGCGATAACACCACAACGTACTTAGACATACAGCTGTTTCACACACAGTACTCTAAAATGGTCACAGACCACGTGATCTTCCAATAAACATACTGCATTTATCCAGATAAAATCCTGAAGTCTAAGAAGTTAACCAAAGTACGCACACAGCTGATTGTTTCAATTCAACTCGCTTTTTAATAAATTCATTTGATTACTAATCTCATGGTTTTAAATTGTTTATGAACATCATGTTAATTTTTCATTAGATGAAAATCTTTAACCTCAACCAGCAATATTCATGTTATTCAAGATTCTCCATTCAAAGGAAAATAAAACTTAGAAATAAAGCACAAGACATGGGAACAAAAATATTAATAAAACACTGACTTATGCACATACCATCTTACTCTTACATAAGTACTATCGAAGTAAGAAAAAATAAAAGTCTCTTGCTCCTATTAATAATAGCTCAAGAACGGTTCCCCTTATAGCTACAATGTGTCAAAGAGTATTTAATAAATAAAAATTACACAAACTCTGTAAATATACTGGGGAAGTGATGATTTTTGCTACCATTTATCACAAATTTTAGTTAAGAATACAGACCAGAACAAATTTATATTAGATTGTAAAAAGATGATCTTTATTAAGCACAAACAGCTTTTAATACATTATCAATACAAATAGGAAAACATCTGTTTAATGAATTTGATATATCAAAGATTTGATGAGCAGGTTGCATACTGGCACAATAAAAATGATCTTTTTTTAAAAAAGCATTTCAAATTAAAATTATAGGGTCACCACTGTCTACACTGCAGGAACTTCACCTACAGTCTAAAATTACTACATCACCTGGGCATAGGGAGAAACAAAGAACTACAATTTCATAATATGGAACTTCTAACACTTTCATAAGCACCATTCAAAGCTTGCATCAGCTGTTTAACTAAGAAGCAGCTGACAGGTCAGGTAAAGCTTTACAGCAAATTTCAGTGCAAAGTTTACAGTTCTTTTTCATAAGATACTTGGAGTCTATGGTTTCATAGCATGTTAAATAATTATGGCTTGATAGATGTACAGTGTTAAGATGCTGAGAACATTTACTTTGAAAAAAGATGAGACTTATAACAGTTGTGAAATGTATTTTAATATATTATGCCAAATTCTGTAATATTCAAATAACATGCTGGATTATAAACTGAAGTCCTATTATGAATTCATAAACAGGGGTCAGTATTAGCTCTCTGGGGTAGTAGCTTCTGGTTGTCTCAGCTGCTGCTTTTTCAGGCTAACTAGCTTCATCTTTTCTCTAATGTGTTCTGCTGCAGAAGCCATATCACCTGGGCTCCCAAAGTACTGCTCAGACCTAAAAGAAAAAAAAAAAGCAGGTAAGAAAAAGAGGCTCTTTCTGCTCTTGAAATTTAAAAGCCACCTTTAAAAGGCTTTGGAGACTTAGTGATGAGACTTGACATGAAATTATTACAAGTACTACTGAACTGCAGGGTGCTGTTCTAGAAGTGCGACTAGATGCTTCCCAACATTATTTTTTACCTCCCTTCTCTGGCTACATCCCAAGTCAGTCTGGCAATTTTAAGTACTATGACAATCAAGGAAATCTGTCTATACAATTACTGCATTATTGAAGAACTCTGCATGTGAAGTCAGCCACATGCTGTCAACCTATCTTTCACACTGATGAGAATGCAAGGCTGCATAAGTTAATTTATCCCATTCAAATACAACAAAAGAACAGTTGAAATGTTAGGGAAACGACTAACCAAGCTGTCAACAAAAGGACAATTTGAACAGAACACGTTTCAGTAGCAGAGCAGGTATCAAAATCAAATTACAAACCACAAAGGTTGAAGACTGGCCAAAGCAGGGAAACAGGTGTAAGTGCACAGAAACATGATTTCAAGCAGGATTAGACTAGTTTGCCCAAAGACAACAGTCTGCAAAGCTGCACATGGGATCACAGTTTGGGCAGATGTTTTTCCTGATGCAGATTAGAAGCTGTGAGCAGGACAGGGAGCAGTGACCTGGACTTCCCAGAAGATAGTGACAAAAAGTCTGAAGTGGTGAAAAGGCTGATGATGATGCCTCCAAGCACTTTGACATTTTGTGTGTTCCTATGTTTATTAAACTATTTCTATTAATTTGTGAACCCTTTGCAAATTGTTTTTTAAATGGTTCAAAAATAGGATGCCTAGGGACTACAAGCAAGGGATACTGGGACTTAGGACAACTAAGATGCCACTTTTGAGAAGGGGGACATGCAGAACTGCTGAAATGCCAGAGGGATCAGAAAAAATGTTCAGGATTGAGTCGGTCAGCCTAA
Source organism: Buceros rhinoceros silvestris (assembly GCF_000710305.1). Taxonomy (NCBI): domain Eukaryota; kingdom Metazoa; phylum Chordata; class Aves; order Bucerotiformes; family Bucerotidae; genus Buceros; species Buceros rhinoceros. The sequence continues at coordinate 5,162 of NW_010400203.1, forward strand.
AATACAAGTGTATATACACCTATCACTACAGAAGCATTGTGTTAGGATTCAAACCTTGAAGTGTGGCCAGCATCATCTTTCATGGGGAGCTTTCCCAAGTTCTAATGTTTGGTTTTACTTTAATAATCTGTCTGCAAATTATATCCATTCTAAGAATAGATGCTACTTTTACCAGATCACTAAAATCTGCTACACAGAAGTTATACCAAAACTCTTGAAACATACACACTTTTTTTTGTTGGGTTTTGGTTTTGTTTTTTTTTTTTTTTTCCTCTCATCACAACTATAAGATCTTCCACTACTCTCAAATACACTACTGAAAGGGCAGTAAAAATCACTGCTAGTTCAAGCCTGGGTCTATCTTCATGGGTAGCACTCTTATTAATGGAAACAATACTGCATAGGGAACACAATGTTTAGGAAATATGATGACAGGAAGTTAATTTTCATGACCAACCTCCTGTAACTTTATTTTTCAGATTGACTTCGGTTAACTCATAATGCAGTTGCTTGATACCATCTCATAAGATTTCAGCCTCTAATTTAAAATAGTTATTTCAGATCTCACTCATGGTATGGGATCCTACACACCCACAGACTAGTTCCAAGGCTTGGTTATACTCAGGTAGAAGAAATTAACTATGAACTATAAGCTCAGCATCATGATTGACAACTGTATTTTACTGAATACAGAGAGCTAAGTTTTATTACGGCTGAGATTCCAAATTCAACTTGTTTTTGTAGTTCAATTTTCAAGCAGTATGAATAGCTCATGAGGGAAGTACTGTTCTATTTGCTGAATAAATCATATGTAAATTTATCTTCAATGTACTGCCTTAAAGCTTCAGATACCTAGAATTGAGAATAAATTAATTAAAATACCATGCTTCCAATCTCATATCTTTTTCAGGGAGAAGAGATTGCGACTGGTCATTATTCTGTTATTTCTACATACTTTGTTGGTGTAAAGACTGCATATATCTAATAATAACTGAGTGTGAAAAAGTCACTACTTTGCAAAAGCGGGCACATTGTCTTTGGAAAACTTGACATTGGACCTGCCTGCTTTCTGTGAAAAGATGGGAGAGAATTTTTAATGGCTATTAGTGTGCTGCCCTTTTAATTTCAGCAATAAGCATTCAGGATTCTTCTCCAAACGAGACTATTATCAAACTTTAGCAAAAGCATATTCAGAAGCCACTAGAAAAAAATTCTGCATACCCATCAGGATAAACTACAGGCACTGTTAGTCTGTCCAACAGCGATTTTCCAACTGATTCAATTTCATCAAATCGCTCCATTTCATTAAAAACTTCGGGTTGCTCTGGACATTCTTGCAAAATCTGTTAAAAAATATGGAAATATATAATAAAAAAGGAATAGCACGTAGTTTAAGTGCCGTTACCTGGCAGAGCGAATGCTGTTTCAGCATCTTCACTGGCACATTTACGAGATCAACTGAAATATTCATATAATTCAAGAAATGAAAATATCAATTAAGCTACGTTAATAAGAGAGTTCAGGGTTACCACTGTTCTGTATTAGAACATTTTACATGACTACTTAGAGGAAAAAAAAGAAAAATAGTTTTGCTAGACAAAATTACAGTAACAAATAGAAAATGCATAAAAATAGTAACCTGTATCATTAAATATACAAGATAGTAACATAAAATGGAAAAAACATAGATAATGAAAGGCCCCCTTATAAGCTCTTTCAAAACTGGCACAGAATATGTGGGATTACAAGAGTCTAAACACCAGCGTTTCTAACAGGATTAGGATCCAATGCTAGTACTTAGTTCTCTACTTTCTTCCACTTCTCCCTTCGCCACTACTTACTTTTTTTCCCAAACCAGCTTAGATATTAACAGCATATTTTCCTCACAGACTCATTAATATGTCACAATAATGCTAGGATTCCATTTATGTTTTTTAAACTTATCACTGCCTAAAAACATAGCAATTAACTACTGAAACAATGAAAGAATGCTCATAATACAGACTGAGACAACCAACTCCCCTAGGAGTTTATGAACCTCTGAATTCTAATTTGGTATCAGGTAAAATTTTCAGCCATCTATGTAGCAGCAGAGAGGATACACTTCTGCTTTTGTGAACCTCCAGCAACTCCCAGTGCTTACTAATTAGAAGTTTCATTAATACAAACAAGGAATTAATAAAAGCAAGGATCTTATGAATTCACTTTGCATCCATGCTCTCCTTCAGTGACAGAATGAATTTATGTTCTTTTACCATGTGTGAAGTTGACTTTTTTTTGCAGTTATATGTAACTTTATTGCCAATATTACAGATACATACTTTAAAATGCTTTACTAAAATGTATCGCTTCACAGAAAGAAAGGTTCCTAGACAAAAAGGCTCTGCCCTTCATGGACATTGTCTCAAAAACAGGCATTTGAAAACTCTCAACATTTCCCCACTTTGGCAAGCTGTTACTGAACACCTACTATTTCTCATAACGTTGTTATTGCTCAACCCCCTCTGTGGCTTCTAGCACCATTCAGCTAGGCACTCTACTCACCTTTTCAGCACTTGAATGAAACGCAACAGCTGTTTCCAGCCGGTGTACTCTTTCTTCAGAGGTTATTGTAAACTGTTTCCACACTCTATTCAGTCTTGGAAGCGTGTCCCCTGAAGACCTTGAAGTGCATCGCAGGGACTGGCACAGCACAACAGTTGCCTGCAGTAACTGTCTCCCATAATCGTAAGTACTCTAAAAGTTGGAGGAGGACGGAAAAGAAAGTACACGTAAAAACTCTGCACTTAACTTAGTAGCTAATTAACATCTTAAAACAACAGCAGACAAGATTATGAAAGCTCCTCAGTTTAGGTCACAAAGCATATTGAACTAATGTGGTCTACTAGAAAATGCTGCTGAAGTATGAATGAAATTGTAATGACCAAACAGTGCTTTTGCTGCTTAAAAAACATTAAAAAACCCACTGTTGTCTAGAATTCACACTGGCAAAAGAAGACAGCTTCCTGAAAATTTTGAATAACCACTTGGATTTTACACGGAATACCTGATATCTACTGTCAAGATGACTTCTCGCTGAGTTCACTGTCACCTTGTTTGTGGCCACCCACCATTCAGGTGCATTGTAACAGAAATGACAATGACAGAAGGGCAGCTTGCTAACTCAACTAAAGAAAACCACCACCACATGCAATTCAAAAACATCACAGCCATTAATTGGAAGGTCTGAATTAGACATTCCTAAAAGCAGTATACATTTGGAAAAGCACCAGAAAAAAGGTCAACTTGCACACTTTCTATTCTTAGGTGAAATTCTTTCACGTTCCAGGCATCTGCTTGCATATTCAAGATTTGCAAATAGGTGTACAAACTTGGCCTAAGGCTTCCGTGAATTTCAGTAAGCTCTTGTACAGCAGGATTCATTAATTACTGACTGTAGCAGCCAGCTAAAGTTGTCAGTTCTATTGAACCACTAACTCTGCTAGTGCCAAGCTTGTGCAGTGCCACCTCCTATGAGCAGGACTATTACACACCAACAGTCAATTCTATGTGGAAAACCAACAGAAAGACAGGATCTGTTTCATGAAGTACAGCACAAAATAAATGGATGCTAAGTGGCTCATCCATGTCAGTATTTTGTTGCAGTCCTTCAAAAGTCATTATAAAGTCTGTTCAATATATATGCCATTTAAGAAAGGCAACATGGACTTTGTTTTGTGGTTTGCATTGCCTGTGAGAAGCAGATAAACTAAGGCAGTAAATTGCAGCATTGCTGGAACTTGAAAACCTTGTTAGGCTCATCACCAATTCCAGCAATCATGATTTCTTCATTCAAGCACAGCGGCAAACCATTAAGACTAGTAACAGCTGTTCCATGACTGTCCAGAGCTACCAATTCCATTCACGGGATCTTCTGAAACTGTACAAAACTCATATTGCTAATAAAAAAAAAACCCCAACTTTTAACAATTCATTTCACCTGTGCAACATCAACAAATTTTCGATGTTTTTCAAGCAGAACTTTTGTTTCTTGAACATCATCTCCCAATCGGACGTGTGTCTTCAGCAGAGCATCCAACAGTTCACTCAACCATTCTACTGCCTTAAAAACAGAAGTTAAAAGAATAATAACTAGTGAATTAAAAAATAAACTAATTCAGAAGGGTGAAGTAACATCAGTACTAGCATATACTTTGAAATATGGAAAAAAGTTAAGAGGTATCACAAACTGGTAGATCATTTACGCAATCAAACACACTATTTTCAGTCATTGCTATATCCTTTCTTTTTGCTGTACAAACTCACTAAATAAAACTACATTTGAAAGCGACAAAAATACTGAATGACTATCAACCCCCATAAATTTAATCAGTGGGCTACAAAGACCAGAATGATGAAATTATGTAAGCATTTCCATACCTGAGCAGCATCTTCTTCGCATTTAAATAACTGTACCATCTGAAGCATCTTCAGTCGCCGCACATCCACCATATCCTCACACCTTAAAAAGAAGTGGAGAAAGACTCACCAACACACGTGTGGCAGATACAACACACTGAGTTTGACAACGATGTTTTCAGTGGGCAACACTACGATGCAAGTGTTTGTGAAAAGGTGATAAAGGGTTTTTGTGCTGCTTAGCTTAGCCAAAATGTATCATGTCTCAAATGTAACAAATATGGCATAAAACCAAGCACTAAAACCTACCGAAATCATGATCCTCAAGAGTCCTAATACTGATAAACTATAGATAGTAACACCAGAAGTAGCTACAAGACCTTCCAGCAGCATTGCAGGCTCCTTACCTTGCTGCACTGGTAATATTGGTCACACAGAGGGTTATGTTGCTTAGACAGACTTTATCCTACTGAAGTATGATTGAAAGCTGGCTAAAACATGGCATAATTCAGAATTGCCTTGTGAGGTGGTGGCAGAGTCTTCTTGCTGAATAAAATGAGGACTGTTTAGAAGTTGTTAATACATCTTTCCCTTTTTCTTTCTGGCTAACTAGTGGTTGTAATAATTGAACATTGATATGATGATGCGTTTTGCTATAACTTGTTCAGGAATCATTTCAAAATCTAACTCAAAAACTAATCCTAACTCTTTTGTTCAGAATTAAGCACATATTGCAGTTCTTTCTCTACAATTAAAAAAGAAAGTATTGACAGTTCATTTCTTTTCACAGCGAGAGCTAGGCTTTCACACAATGACCTTTCCACTTCAATTTCAGAGCCTACTAAGCAGACAAGATCCAGACTCCCATCCAGTGCAAAGGGAATTACATCAAGAACAGTTACCGCTGTAAGTGAATGCAAAAGACAGTACGCACAGATCTGTTTTTTCAAACTGGTTGCAAACATAAGCACTTCTGAAGAACAGTTTGTCAGCATGCTGTGTTTTGTTACATGTCCCGTAGTGCTGTGATGCACTAGTAGTGTAAGAAAATAATTTATGGGTTCCAAAAGCATAACTGAAGCAGCAAAACGTCCCTAGAAATAAACATTATACTGTATGTGTATATAAATAATGAGAAATATTAAATAGAAATTGAAGAAAAAAGTTGCAAAAATTATTATTAATAAATGCTACTGAGAAATAGTAGTCCTTGCACTTTTTTGTCTCTTACTTAATCACTCATCATCTGGAAGACGTTTCATACCTTTGTCTGAACATTTTCTTGACTTCTTGATTTTCTAATTGACTTCTCACAATTCTATATCCCTCTGAGAATAGGGACCAGAATTGTATAACACTTAAACAGAAACGGACTACAGATGACAGTGACACAATGACATTTTCCTTTCAGTTTTCTATTCCTTTCCTAATAATCCTTAGTGTTCTACTTCTCAGTAGAAGTTTTAGCTCAAACCAGGACAATGACTGAACATTAAGACAATTTTTGTAAAAGTTTTCCAACGTTTATCTGAGTTAACAGCTGGTTCAGAGTCCATTACTATGAATGTAATGTTTTTCCTTCTCCCATGTGCATTTCTTCTCTCAATACTGAATTGCAATTGCCATTTTATCACACAGCGACACGTGGTCTTCTACAGCTCTTTGCAGTTAGTCCTCTAAACACAAGTGCTGTTCAATAGGATTCATACTGAAAACAGTAACTTTTCTCATTGTTACCAAAACACACGGTTTCTAACACCAAGTTCCTTAAGAAAACAATTTGAGTAGTAGAAATAATTTCTAAAATGAGCAACTTCATGCTCATTAGACCTTGTTCCCTAGAGGCACTGTTTAGCCCTTGCCCTCAAAGTTCAGGCAATTTCTATGGAGAATTCTTTATTGCCTCAGCAGTTCACCAGTAATAATCACTGAGTAGAAAAGACAGTCCTATAGACTCTCCTCAGCATTTTTCCCTGCTGCAACTTCAGTCCCCATTCTGTCTTTTTCTAAAACTCAAAAACCAGCACATTTTGAAAACTGAACTCTGTGCCTCCATTTTTGCACCGTTCCCCTCAGCACCATTTCATCTTTCTTCCAGTTTTCAGGAGTGGAGATGCCATGCTCAAAGCATAGAGGTTGTGAAAGTTACAGTGGTACTAATACCTTAACTGAAGAAAAAGCAAAATAGTCTATTTTTATATGTAAAAATATTATATATGTAAAAGACCTAACAGCACACAAAAATCTTAATGATTAGAACTGTTGTTATTACCTTTGTTTTCTAAGCTGCATATCTTCCATCACTCCTTGGATATGGTCTACATTTTCTTTGTTTTCAATGGTCACATCTTTTCCATAGGCCCAGGCTGCCTGGTTAGATATCTGATCAAGAAGACTTTGACCTTTCTCACGCAAGCCTTGCAAGCCTACATCTTAAAACAAAAGGAAAAAAGTCAATGTTCACTCTTACACATTTGTAATTTTTTCTGCAAAGGAGGGATATCAAATGCAATGGAATCAGAGATGGAAGTCTGGAAAGTGAAAAGGACATTACTATCTGTCCTTCTCTGCCCTTTCCAACTTTTGAGTATGCATTTTAACAAAGAGCTAAGGCTCTGCTATTTTATGATCTGGTAGATAAAAAAAGGAATAAAAGCTGACAGTGAGTATTAACTTTTCAGCATATAAACAGCTAATAAATGTCTTTCATCCATACAGCTGCACAACATGTGAAATATCTCTTAGGCTGCAACTGCTTAGTAGTGAATGTTCTTTCATGGCTGTCAGGAGTTACTGTTTTATAATACACCTGATATGGCTGATATATTTTTCTGTACTGAAATATGCCAACTCTTAGAATCTTCTGCTACATCTATTACTTAGCAGCTCTACTACTTGGTTTTTTTAAAGGAATATATAGTTCATTCCAACTGTTATATTTCAATCATAACTACTTCTACCACGTCTGATTTTGCTTCAAAGTTCTTTCTCCAACAACATATTGGACTAGATGACCATCATGGGTCCCTTCCAACTGAAGTATTTACGTGCTTAGCAGCGTAACAACCTTAAATGTGCCACTTGACATATACATTCAAAGCTACTGGGAAATATGCAGTATGAGCATTCTAAAACTGAGTAACAATTTTTACCATCAAGGGGTCAGTTCTGGAGACGAAAAGATCATCTAAGCATTTCACTCCCCAACATATTAAGGATGATTATTGAAACAAGTTTTTTTTTTTTTTTTTTTTTTTTTTTTTTTTTTTTTTTTTTTTTTTTTTTTTTTTTATAAGGATTTTTTTTAAAACATTTTTTTTTTTTTTTTTTTTTTTTTTTTACAGATTAAATGCATGGTAATGGTATATAACAAATGTATTACATGTAAAACATTTAAGAGAAAAAGATTTCCAGATTCTTTTCACAGATACTACCACCATGCAGTAGATAGCATAAACAAGTCAAAGGTAGTCTGGTGGAGCTTTATTTAGCTAGGAATTAGAACAGATAGATATTATTTTTCCGCTGTCTTTCTTTAGAGGGGGTGGTGGGATTACTTTTGTTTTTTCTTCCTGTAATGGATTCATTAGAAATTGTGTATATGAAATGCAGAAATATTTTGCTTACCAACACTTTTCAATTTTTCTTCCAGTAGTTTTAAAGTTTGTTGAATTGATGCTCCATCTGCTGGTGCTACATCTACGCACAACATTCCTAGTAAGCCATCCAATTGCTGAGACAACTAAAATGAAAAACAACATAAATGTTGACATGTTAAAAGAAGTTTGTGCTTCTGATCAGATGGTTGGGTCTGCAATGTTCTTCTAAATTTTCGGAAATCTGTCATTTTAGAAGTTTCTCTTTGCATTTATAGGAAAGGAAAGTCAAGATGAAAGATAAACAACCAATCTGCCTATAAAATTTCAAAAGCATGTATCCCTAGATGGGGGAAGGAAGCCAAGATTTTTTTTTTTAGACAAGTAATAAATGCCTATTTAAAAAAGAAACTATGAAAAGTACACCAAACTGTGGTTCAATTAATGCATATGCATTTATTATAAGAAAGGGGGGAAATGTTTTTATTTCAAGTGCTATTAAAACGTAAGACATTACAAAGTACGTCTCTCCTACAACAGGGGAAATCCATCTTCTCAGTCTTTCAATTATAAATTAAGACTTATGACATTTTCCACCTCCATTTTTTTCCAACATACATTTTCAATACTAAGGCAAGAATATATTGACAGGTGAGCCTTGAATATAGTTAAAAAGAAAAACGTACGTCCTGGGCAACACTATGGAATTCAAGCGCTGCTTGTAATAGATTCTGCCTGAATTCCAGCTGACTGGCCTGCCGGTAACACACGTCACTCAGCTGTTGCTGCAATGCTTTCAATTCCACAAGGTCCTCCTCATCTCCTGCATTTAGAAGAGCTGCTATCTGCTGATTAAGCTCAACATAAACAGCAAACCACTCCTACAAACACAAGAAAATTAAACATTAATACTAAACATAACTATATTTCTCTTAAAATAGCATACATCTAACTGCAGACTAAGAGATAATCAGATTTAAAAATGGAACTTATTACAGCTTACACTATAATTACAAAATCTCACACAGAAGGAACAAAACATTTCTAATTTAAAATCAACTCAAAAAGTGCTTAGTATGTTTTAACACATGTACTGCAGTATAAAAAAAAATATGCAGAAAGATGGGAAGGTTACAAGGTATGACTACCAGGTTGCAGCACAAACTCCCAGTGAAACTATTTTACTGAAGCAACAGAGGAATTCCATCATTTTTAAACAGATTTGTAACGCACACATGTCTATACTGCTCTGAAACAAAAGAACTTTTGCTAAGAGATAAGCTATTAGAAGAAGCTGCTCGTAAGACTATCTAGGTGTTACTTTCAGTGACATAATGAAACCAGTTACAATATGGTTTTCTTAAACATTTAGAAGAAAATACTACTGTTGACAAAGTGGAAGCAACCTCTATCTTCTGAATAAAACAGAGTACCCATGCACAGAAACCTCAAAATGATCCTTGTTTTTTATTTAAGGAAAGCTTTATACTACTCAATTCAAAATACATAGATTTGTTTTTCAAATGCTTTGATTACTGCATATATACACAGGAGTTAGGTTGTCACAGCAGTATATTTGCAGAAGAAAATAGTTCAAATATTTAACAGTTCTGTGAGGCTTAAAAATTACTTGATACATCACGATCACATTCATATTTTCCCTGATTGAGATGTCTGTAAAGCAAAAAAACATTTGCTCAACAGCTTTACTTTGTCCGACAGCAAAGCGACCTTCAAATGCCCTACACATTTCTAATCCTATGGAATAGCACCACCTATTGGCCTAAAATATCTGATCTAATCAGTATTCTTGTCACAGTCCTACTGCGATGTTTGCAATTTTTAAAAATTATACCTTCAGCTTTTGCATCGTTTATTTACAAACCACGCAAGTTATAGTGTATAACTACCCATATTGTGAAATTTTTTTTTTTTTACCCAAAGCCACCTCTGCTGTCTGCTCACAGGAAGAAACACGAGTATGAAAAGGAGGGTGAAAACAGTAATGAAAAAGTTAATTTGGCGATCAGAATAAATCTCTCATCTACCCCAAAAGGGGCAACTAAGATGACATAATATGGAAAAATTTAATTGTCACACATGTACTATAGATATTGATTCAATAAACTCAGTTTACTCAACATATCTCTTGTTATTACCTTTAAACGCTGAACATCTAAATCTAGCTTGAGTGTGACAAGTCAACTATATATAAGTAGTAAAACAAAGAACCTAGATTGATAAATTTTAGTTTTTATTTTTAGCACTGAAGTAAGTAAAACTGTTGCAGTAATTTATTTTGGGCAAGCTATCAGTGAAATTATGAGACTAGCAAACCAGATATAACAAGTGTGTTTCTGATCCTTTCCATAAGGGCAAGTAAGGTACATCTGTATGGCACAGCTAAAAAAACAGAGGAAAAAAGACCAACTTTTGCTCCAAAGTAACAGTTCTTATATATTGCTCATGAATAAAACAGTCAGAAAATGAAAACCTCCAAAAACAAAGAAAAAACCCAAAACCAAAGAAACACACCATAACAAAGAAACACCCTAAGAACATTTTTTTCACTTCAGATTAAATCAAACTGAAAAAGTCTATCTTTAAAACAAATCAAATATTTTGCCAAGTATCTTCAAAAAAAGAAGATAATCAACAATAAATAGCAGATAATGAAAGAAAGCAAGCACACAAACTGTCAATTCCATTATTAGGAGAGAAAAAATAGGAAAATAATGAAAGAGGAAGAGTAGACTCAGCTATTAGGAGACGCTTAAAAATCAAAGAAAAAGGCTGTGGTCAAAAAAATGGTCTTAATTTATAAGCAGGCATCTAAATTTAAAGTAGGCCAGTGGTCTTCCACTTACATCTTTAGGTATAAAAGCGATTTTTCAGACTGTTGTTTGTACAAACTTGTGCCAGCACCTAAGCATCATTCCATCTTGCCAGTGCTTTAGTGATGTGCAAACTGTACGCCAGCCTGCAAACTTCAGTGGGATTTCAATGATTTCAAGGACTGGATTTAGCCCCAGCTAAAGCATAGCTGTTACAGATATCCAAGTGAGAACAAAGTATACTCAGTCTTGTTTTGTCTCCATTTTCAAGTGCTAATATGACTGAAAGATATTAAAAATTGCTTTTGTCCATGAAGCAGGCAGGGGATTTTTTTTTCCCCGAATTAGGATTTTAACTGTAAGATGTTTTACATCAGAAGATACTGGTTTTCAGAGAAGAATATTTGTTGAGGAGCTTAAAGCAACAAGACGACAGAGGAAATGGGATTCACTTGACCGAACAGACATCTAAACACACACTTGTGCATCTGAGCAAAGAAACTATACGCAGCAGAAATGCAGCCTACAGAACCCGTGAAGTCTCACGCACAGTGTTTCTGTGTAAAGATTCGGCTTGGTTTTGTTTTTTTTTGTTGGTTTTTTTTTTTTAATTACATCAGAAAAATTATAATCCAGTGACTATTTTTGTCATGACTGTAAAGTGACATTAAGAAATGTGGAAAGAATTGTCAACACCTACATCAAGGCAAGTCAGAAGAGACTAAAAAATACTGTGAGCACCACTCCCTTTGGGGACAAAGTATTCATTTCCTTCATTCATCCACATAATTATAGTTAGTTATCTGATGGAAAGACAATTCTACTAAACCTTAGGAATTCTTCAAACTTAGAAGGAAAGGAATCAAGGCAGTACAGTTATAAAACAGTCTCTTCAAGATATCATTAGTAACAAACTGTATTTTAAACCTTGATCAAAGCGTTAAGCTAGTTTCAGATACTGGTGAATGTAGTTTAATAAAGGCAAAAATATTAACTTATTCACCTAAGTAGTACAGGACTTCTCAGCCATTTTGGCAGAGAGGAAAAAGAAAATTCACTCCTCCAACTCAACATGAATATTTAGGAACTGCTGTGATGTAATAAAACCAAGAAGAAACATAGATAGAAATCAGTATTTTTCTATACTGCAAAACAAAATAAACAACAAGTACATATAATGACCATACTGAGTTCTTAAAACTGCTCAGGTACTTTCCTCTGTAACCCACAGAATCATGCATTATGCAAAATTCCTGGATACTCATAATCCAAACACATTGCTCATAATGTACTTAGAATTATCTTGCTACATGAAAAGGGTATGGGAAATCTCACACTGTGCTGACTCTCAATCTCTTCGTGTTTCTGCTGCAAAGCTTGTGAAGCTCTAATCGAATCACCTATTCCCCACTGGGTTCTTAGCTGTTCCGATCCAGGTCCTTCAAGCCAATTGACTACCTGTCAATAAGATAAAGATGACAAAAATAAAGTAGCAAATCAATTACACGAAAATTGGTATGAGAAGTATTTTTGTAACATAAGGAACATTTATTTTTTCCCATGAACATATACTTAATTTGAAAAGTCTTTTTAGGATGTGTAGAAGTCTTGTTGAATCCATTCACATCTTCAAAAGCTTTAAGTAGAAGCTACTTTTCATTAACCATAGTCTGTCAGCTCCGTGAAAGCAGGTGGCTGCTAGCAAAGACTGGTCACATACATACTTGTATTCCATATCTCAGTCAATAAAAGAGCTTAAACCACAATTTTCTCGGTAACGGTCCTCTTGTGTTTAAACAAGATTTTTTCCAAATGCGCAGCTGTATTCAACCTCACACATGAGAGCTGTCTCCTTACTTTGTTCAAGAAATTAACACTCAAGTACAGAATACGTACTTAGTCCAAAATTAAATTTACACAACACCTTAGTAGTCTACGTATTTCTGTCTCTTAAGGGCCACATCTCACGGGATCTGCCTTTGCAGATATCTTTGCAAAGTTATGGCAATACATTTTTGGACTACACTACTGGACTTTTTAAAAATTATCATTGTTATTAATATTAAACTATTTCATTTTACTTTAATATTAGTCAAAGCAAAGCAGAGTATCTCAAGTTTTGGTCTCCTTATAAACTGGTAATTCAAATGTGTGTATGTATGGCAAAATTTTATCACACATTTTTAAGTATCTAGAAAACAAGGGACAGCTGTGACAAAACCTAGTGCAAAAGTCACTTACTAATAGCGTCCTGAAGAAAGGAAATGCATGAATTCCCCCACATTCTGAACCTTAATGCAAGTGTATAGGAAGCCAGCTTCCTCTCTTTAGTAAGACTTTTGTTTACATGAAGACAACAGAACAGCTACACACATTTTTTCAGGAAATGTAATACAATACACAAGGTAACACTATAGCCACAAAGACAAACAAAAAAGGAACTAGTCAGACCATTTTCTTAGTGCTGCTGGACTGCACTGCAACTGTAATCAAGTATGACCATTGCCATTACAGAAGGTTACTCAATTCACTCCACTTTTCAGTCATCATGTCTTCCCTATCAGCCCTTTTCGCGCCCCTTCCAAGAAGCTGTGTTTCAGATCATATATTCTTTGTTCCAAAAGTATTCCGAGTCTTTCTCATTTAATTGTTTCTAGGGCAAATTAAGACTCTGCAGTTCTAGGTTCTGTTTGCTTAAAGAGAAACTTCCTGTTGTGTTCAGCACCTCTGCACAACTGTTGCTGGTTAAATATGGAACGAACCTAGAAGTTAGGCACCCAGATGTTGCCCTGTGACTTCAGTGTGGCCTGGAAAACTCACCTATGGAAAAAAATGTTCTCATGCAAGTCTAAAACAGTGGCAAAACTACTGCTTAGCAGTGCCCTCTCTGACCAAGAGCATGTCCCCGTTACAAATTTCCATCAGCTATTGCACTGCCTCTGAAAATGTTTAGCTTAGCACATTGTCATTCTTGTGTGACAGACACTTGGACTGAAGAGTGGATTCACTGGATCTGCAGAAAAATGCGATATTTTCATTACATATATTTTTAAATGGTTAATGACTAGACTACTGCAAGACCTGACACACATTTTTGTGAATTAAGATTAAAAAAAGTAATTAACACCTCTGCCTAAGGCGGGACAAAGCTAGAATTTGTCATAATAGACTTGTTCATCAGCAGTCTGTTTAGTAGATCTGCTCATCAGAAAATGTCTGAAAATCATTGCCGCCTTTCCTTGTCTTTCATCCTGCAGTGTAAAGGGAAGCAAACCTATGGAATAGAGGTGAAAGTGGTAGTTAAAAAGAGACAGTAGGATATTGAAGGCATAAAGGCAGAGAGAGCTTCGAGACAGGAGTAAGAACCAAGCAGTTTACAGTAAGCAGAAGCAGCAAAGGAAACAGGAACACAAAAGCAAGCCAGGAGTGGTTAGCAGTTTAAGAAGCTATACAAAGAATGGAAATCAGAATGTAATTGTCATGCAAGCGAACAGGATATAAAGACACTAAAAAAACCAAGCAGCTATCAGCAACACAAGGGGAAAAAAAACCACTTTCTATGTATACATGCATTCCAACTGAAAATACTGCAAGCACGTTATACTGCAACTTCTGCTTATTTTGGCAAAATAAATTCCATGGCACTTTGCACTCTGTTGGTTTCTCACAGTCCATCAACTTCTTACTTTTCCCTGCTAGCCTAATTTTCTCCCATAAACCAAAATGAAACTAGATTTAGTAATTCAATTTCTAGATTTAGTAAGCTTTGCCCATATATTCATATGGTATTTAGAGAGCTTTTAAATGCACTTTATAAAAATGATTAGTTTGGTAAAACAGCAAAACATCCTTTGGGTGTACTGAGACTCAGTTCACTAACTAGGTAGCACCCATAGCACAGACAGAACAAATAAATAACTATTTCTATTATAAATATTGCAAAATGAGGCTGACATCCCAATAAATAAGTCTATTTAAAGGCATTTACAGTGTCAGTTTGACAAAGTACATTATACATTTCATTTCAATCACCACATCTTGTTCAACTACTGGAACTTTAAGAGGGGGGGAAAAATCTCACCTGATTATACCCATGGCCATTCCAATATGTTTTATATAGTACTATTTTCATCTCATATTTTTATCATTTAAAACTCAACATATCAAAAGATGACATTTCCTTTTTTACTACATAAATGAAAACTATTTCCTCAGTAGATTTGTATTTTCACTGCTAGAAATAACAAGATTGATTAGTTTTTATCTTCACCAATACCTGGAACACTGAAGGGCAAGTACTTGACTTGCACTCCTCATGCATTAGGAATGTCAATGTTGAAAGGTTAAAAGCAGTATCCATGCAATTTTCTGCATATTCAGATTATGCAGGTCTTAAAAACCTATAAATCTAATTTCAAGTAATAAATGCATGAGGAATAGATAACTCCATTGCCTTGATTTTCTCTGCTCAGACTCTGCTGAGAAAATGCTGAAAGTGTTAGCGACATGCCTGTTTCCAAAGGACCAAACAAATTCATTATAACCTTTAGCACATGATTGATTAGGAAGGTTTGTATTCATTCCTGTTGGGGTATCCTTGAAATACAGAGAGTTTGATCACTTCAACTTAATTAGATCAGCAAGCATTAGACAAATAAATAAATAATGGCTTATCTTCAGTAACAGAAACTTAAAACGACATGGGCAGGGGAAGGCTTTCAACTTTCAAGCAAAATTACAGTCAAATGTGTCTTGGTTTGTGAACACTCCTCTGCTAACAGATCAGGCATTTGCCCTCCAATGTGGCAGTACGCTGCCACAGTACACAGCAAAAGGACAACATGAAGGTTCTTCAGCAAGAGAGCACATTTCTAATCTCCACATATCAGAACAGCCTTTGCAAAGTCCCTGTGGTAGCCACAATGTAAAGCATCAAGTGAAACTAGCATGTTGCAGTTTGAGGAGTGAAAGGAGGCATGAAGCTCTCACCTCTGATTGTTAGTTTTGTAGGAAAACAAGTCTAGGATTTGAACTGAAACCTCCAACTCACAGTATTCTAAGAACAACAGCCAGCTTACCTGCATTACCTTCTGCTGAATTTCCTCTAGTTGTGTGCGCTTGCTACGTTGCCTGCAAACTTCCTGGTAGCGTGTGTATTGCTCTCTGAGTGAGTCTAGGAGCTTCATCACCTGTGGCTGAGCAAGTAATTCATCATCCATTGGAGACCAGGATACTCCTCCATCCGACCCATTGAATCGACGCTGTTGTAACTCAGATAGTAACTCATGACCTTAAAAAACATATATAACATCAATTTAGATGCAAAAAACAAGCACAGAAGTTACTAGTACGCGTGCCTGCTTTTAGGCCAACCAGTAGTACGTTGTTGCAGCTAATGATCTTCTATGCATTGGGCACATTTCATGATATCATTTCACGCAGAGCACTGGCCAGAGTTTGAGGGGCTGTATCAGCCATAAAATGCGGTAGAAACAATGTGGAATTTAAGACATTTAAAAGATACCATGACTAATATTCATATTGACAATAGGAAGCAACTGCAAAGCACTATCCTGAGTCTGAAACAACTATAAGTATTTTGGTTTATTTCAAATATTCATCTTAGATTAAACGAATGATCTAGAAGCACTAACAAATTGAGTATGTAACTTCTCTTATCTTTCTTGACTTTCATTGAAAGGTCAAAACTTGCATAGAAAACATGGAGCTGAATACTAAATATTTTGATCAGTATTTTTTTTCCCCCCTCACTTTTCTCACCTTTTTCTTTGTGCTCTTAAGCACCATACCAGGGTACAGACTTTCTGGAGCACAGACTTTCAAACAGGCAAAACCCCTCTAATTAATCCTCTTTTTAAATTGTTTGAAGAACATTAAGTTGTGGTAAAGTTTTCAGGATACTACCAATAAACACAGATTCCCACAAGCTCAATGAAAAAGTTAACAAAACAGTGTTTCATCGCTAAAGAAACACTGGTGTAAAAGTTAGTCTCCCAATTCCTCATCATCATTTTTGCAGGTCTTAAAATGGTAATATGCCATTTTACTAAAAGAAAAAAAAATACCACTAGAATAGTAATTGTAATACCTCTGAAACGGTATTTTCTACAGAATATACACTCTAAATACAACTGGTATTCTCTATACTATAAAATGCAAGAGGTCTGGAGATTGCAGCAAGCAACTTCAAACTACTCAGCATATATTACTGCGAAATGAAGACATCTTAAGAATTCAAATACATTTTGTCATACTATGGGAAAAAACATCTTGGATTTCATCTTTTATAATATTACAGAGATAGGCACAGATAGCTAGAGAGCAAACACAAGAGCTTTACAAATCATAGTTCTACTGTGATAATTTTCAGCTTTTACTGTGCTGTTTCAGC
>NW_010400203.1:22561-39341 GCF_000710305.1 Buceros rhinoceros silvestris
GGTTTTTTTAAACATTTATCAAAAGCTAAAGAACTGTACCACCTATGTGGATTTGTAGCTTATGAAAGCAACAGTACTTGTCACTATAGAAGACAGAAGCCTTTTATCTAAAACCTCAGTTTGTTCGCATTTATCCTTTAGAGATGGTTAAGTTCAGTTAGGGAGAGTTTAAATTTCACTCTCAACTTTCCATATAGTGAATTTAACAAGGAGAAAGGTTGCCTCAGCAACTTCCACAATTTAATGGAAGTCACTAAACTTCATAGCTCAAAAAAAAAAAACTTGTTATGCCATAATTAAGAAAACAGAGAATGCATATAAACTAATGTTCCTGGAAGCCGTCTGCTTACACAAAATTGTTGTTTTGTCCAAAAATATTACCATTAGAGGTGGATACACAGTGACAGTGTCTTCAACTCCTACTTCATAAATTTTAAAAGCCACAATGAACTATTGTTCACCTTTTAACTCAAACAATATTATCTCACAAGTAAATAAACTAAATAAGCTAAAACTCTACACAGAGGGCATGTACAGCCAGTAGTTCTCTGTGGCAAGTATTACATGTGATCCACACATTAGTTTGTAGGAGGCAACAAGATAAGGATTCTGAGCACTCAAACTCTGATCACCAGCTTAACACTATGCATTACTTCCTATTCTACAAAGGCACAAATCTTTTAAGAAAATTTCTAGTCCAAATCAAAAGTTAGTTATACTTCATTGACAATAGGAAATTCACTCTAAAAAAACCCCAGTTTATTCAAAGAACCCCAGATTGTTTAATGCTGAAGGGAGAGTCTAAGCAGCAAAGAGTCAGGAGACTTTACTTTTACAGGTCAGAGCTAGGCTGACACAAATTATTAGAATTGTGTAGGGGAATGCTATCTAAATGCTAACCATTTGGTAGCTACTGAGACTAATTCCTTCTATAAGGCCAACATAGTGAAATCATCTAGAAGCAAAGTATTCTCACAATTAAGCATCTTAATTATGTTAATATTGTAAATATCAGGATAACTAGAAACTGTATTTAAAAGGACACATTTGTACTTCTTCCATTTGTTAACATTATTTTATTTCAACCTGAACATGACATTGAGAAGCTTGTTACATTGAGATGACGGCTTCAATAATTATTGTGCCCTCTGTGCTTTCACTTGGAGCTTAGAAATGAATGTTACTTTATTGACCAACATTATCATTTTTCAACTTACTATACCTGTCTGCAATACCGTTTCAGGATCAACTGATGGAAGGAAGTTCAAATCTATTGATCTTGAATAAAGTAACAAACACATTATTAGTAAGAATAAACTTTAAGGAACAAACACATTATTAATAACTTGTACTACAGTAGCACTAAAAACCTGAACCAAGGCCAGAGCTACCTGATGTTAAGAGACTGTTCGTCCACACTTTTTCAATCATTGAAACAAAACAGAAGTGCAGCTGCACATGGTCAATAGCAAACAAGCATCCATCTACACACACACTGATGAATTATCATCTACATTAAACTTTCACAATTTCTTTACACATTTCAAAATATTTAAGGCATACGGTATTTCCAATTTTGTTGGGATTTCCAACTAATTTTTATAACCCAAAAGCACTGATTTCAAAAACTGTACCACATACCTCTCTTTTTCTTGTTGAGTTCCTTTATCACTTCCATTGTTAATTAGAGCAAGCTCATCCAGTAAGGATGTTGATTCTTTCGTGAACTTTTCAAATACCTAAAAGGCAAGTTTTAATTTAAAAAAACCTATATAAGCAGCAGTACTGAAGGCATCACTGCAAATCTATCCTCCAGTTCTGCTGGTATACTTCAATCTTCACACAGTGTACTTATTTCCCAACAATGAGATGGCAGGGTAGAAAGAGTAGAAAGAGTTAAGTTTTGTTCAGGGAACACTTAAGAGCACTAAGATTCCTTAGGGAGATAGTAAATGTCACACTGAATATAACAAAGATGGACTGAATTCTGAAATACTGAAAGGTTTAGAGATTTCTGCAAAACCTCTTATTTCAAATGGACATGTTTACTCTATGTCTTCATTTAAGCCTTTAAGTACTAAGGATAATGCTGGAGAATCAAAGCATGTTACGCAAGCATCTGACAGCTCACTTGAATGGATTAAAATAATCAACTTTGTCAAGATCCCAGCTTTTAATCACTACTAACATGGGCTATATTGTCATAGATAAATAAAAGACGTGTCATTTGGAATGAAATACCTTCACCACTTTCTTTGAATACAGAGGCTTACTGACCTCAGATAACAAGGCCTGTGTAAGTCAGACACCAGGTACCATTCGGATGATTCCTCAGAATTTCAACTCCTTATGGCTGGATTTTTTTTGTTTGTTTGTAACAGAACTGAGCATGGTCAGGTGACATTAAGAGACATGTGCAGTAACTTTCAGGTCTTTTTGGTATTAATAAATTATCAATAGCCTGCAGAAGAACCTTCCTTAACCTATCTAGGACTACTTATATTTCAAAAACCAAAAATAATGAGGTGGACAGCTTTTAAAAGCCAATTTATATGAGAGCGGGTTTTAAATACAAGTTGTATTCAGTTGTTAAGAAAGGAAAAAAATCCATAGAATTAAAATGTATGAACAGTTGTAAACTATTTTTCAGCTAGGACCTTAACCTTTCTGTCCTCTTGTCTAATTTCAGAATTCAGGAGTTGCAGTGGAGGAAGTTCTTCATTAAATATACAAAACAAGTGAAACGAGGTGAGATAGATGAGAGAGTATAAAGAAATTTAAGTCTTAGTCTGAACCAAATGAAAAGCAAAAGTCCCAGGTACAGCAGAAGCACTGTCCTTACAAATTTTATGAAGGCAGGAGTGAGCAGAAGCCAGATGTGTATACAGCAGACAAAAATGAAGGACAATGAAAATATTAGATTTCCCTTTCCTCTCCTGTGTCCAGGAGCTCCAGTTTCAGGCAGAGAAGAAGCAAGCTGTCTTGCCCTAATTCACACATACAGACACAGAGGCCACACAAAGACCAGCAGAAAAAAGCTCCACAGCAGATGATGCTCTGTCCTTGGGTCCGAACACACAATTTGCTGAGATACAGCAAAAAAGAAACATCGTACTCATGATGTAAGTACTCAGATTTCTTGAGGGGAAGGTACTGCTTGAGATTTGCTGTAGGGGTACGTTTGAAGGCTTTGGGCAGTTGTGGGTGGGATACACTGTGGAGTATTCCTCGCCCAGGATCCCACCTGGAGATCCTAGGCGGAGTTGCACATTTTAAGAACAGATTGCATGGGAAAGCAACACAGTTTCACTGAAGATTAAATATTGTTTTGAAAATTCAATTTCAAGTAACTTCAAAACAATGATCAATAAAGAACAGATTAAAAACATTTTGGAATGCTATGCACACCAACAGTTGCTTAAACGTTTTGTGTCTATTAACGATAATGGGGTGTTTTTGCTCCTAGACATTTACTGCACCTTATCTCCTGAGGAAACTGCACTGACAGAGGTTTTAGTGCAGCACAGCTTAAAACCCAGCTCTCAGTCCACAGGAACCAAGGTCTTAGAGGTAACCTTAGAAGATCTATGGAGTCCAAGTACTTCCTCCTTGGTTTATTTATATTTCTTCCATCAGCAGCCAAAAACTTGCCCACTGTAGCAACTACACCATACACACACGCTCTTCTAGAGTTAGGAGTCTACAAGACAGCTTCATTAAGGAACTTTCTGGTTGAACAAACTGATTACATTAGTTTTACCATCCCTTGAGCAAATCTAGTGTTACTTATAGTCATAAGACTATTCAAGCATTTGAGCTGCACTACAACACATGACAGTTTCCACACTCTTAGCAGTTCCTAAACAAACAAAAATTCATGGCCCAAGACTGAGACACTTGAAAAACAAAACAAAAAACCCAGAAAACTAACCAGCCTCTTATTCAACCAATCCATGTGATCATAGGTGAGAGTTCCTCCAAAATCTTCTGTTAGTTGACACGGTTCTATGTATCGAGTCAGCTTGTTAGCAGACACTAAAATAACCTGCAACAACAAGAAATTTTAGGTAAATTTGTACATAATGCTTATATTTTTAAGTACCTGAGAAGTTGTCTTAAGTGTGTCCAGAGGTACAGAACAGATCTTTCTGAGATTCAAAAGAAAGTGACCTTTTTACTGCTAAACGTTTAAATGAAGTATGGCTGGTTGCAATTAATGTGGGCCTAACACAGGTAATTTTGATGCGCAGCATACATCTCACTCATAATCCTGTAAGAGCATCATCTGTACCGCCTTATCTGTTTACAATAGGAAATTTCTTGGAAATGTCAATTGGAAATGTACAATTTTAATTGAAATTTAATTGGAAATTCCTTCTATTTAAAAAAGGAGGTTTCCTTGATAACTGTTTTCTTGGTGGTAACTGATGCTTCTTGATTAAGTCATACACCACGCTATCTAATTTCAGCCAATATAGTAACAGGACTTAGTATTTTATAGCAAAACACTTAGTACTTTTATCACTCTTATAATACTTCCAGTCCCAGAGGTGAGTTTGTGCCATAAAAGTTAAAAGCCTGCATTTGCTGTGCAAATGTGCTTGGCAAGAGTAGGATCAAGCATACCCTCTGCATGAGTAATCAAATTCAAATCTTAGTATGCTTAAAACAACAAGTCATTTGCCCAGGAGACAAATCTAATTCATTAACTCCTTCAGGAAATAAAGGAAAAAACTAGTCTCTGACTAGCAGTGGACCTAATTCTTCCCTCCATTTCTGCATTCTAGAAGCTCCTGGCTAAGCCTTATTTATATAAGCCTATACCAAAATTTGGTAACAGAGGCTGCTTTGCTGCATGACATGCTAAGCCTGGAATAGTTCCCATGAAAAAAAAATCTCTGTGGAAGCAATATATAACCAGTAATAAAAGAATTCTCTGTATAGGCAACATATAGGAAAAAAAATGGAGATAACTTTGAGAGCCCATCAGATCATATGCATATTCTTGCAGTGAACAAGAATACACTGAAAGAGCGAATTAGAGAGAGTCTTCTAGTCTAGCTCCATGTTCCTGCAAACACGGAAGGATGGAAAGCTCATCCTGAACTCATGGCTATTCCCCTTAAAACTGCCTCAGGGGTTTTGTCTTCTGCTACTTCAGGATAGTTCAGATCTGTTTAGATCACTAAGAGTCTGACACACCACATCACTGATGAAAATACTGCTTCCGAGATGCATTTTGAGATCAAAAGCCATTCAAGTCAACAGCCATTGTTAATCTTTAAAAACTCAAGCAAAGGTTACACAGTCTCCATCCTTACAAGTTTTTCAAGGCCTAAATTGGATAAAGCCCTGAGTAACCTGATTTAATCTCAGAGATGATCCTGCTTTGAGCAGGAAGTTGAACTAGGGACCTCCCAAGGTCCCTTCCAATTGGAATTACTCTGTGATTTTTCAATTCTTACAACTAAAGAACCCACAGCAGTTTCAAACAAATGGTCTAATAAATAATGTGCAGAATCACCTTCCAAATATAGGCTATTCTCCTGTATTCTTAATGGTATATAGCTGCCATAAATGGAATTAGTAATACCAGTAACCAGGCCAAACCACAGATGACTCTAGGTCCATGAAAAGCCTTTGTTCTTCCTTCTTTAGGCACACATTTATATTTTAGGTCATTTTTACATTCTCTTTTCATCCCTATGAGTTGATTAAAAAGAAGATTAATTTACTCAATCAGGACATTTCAGTATAAAGAGGGCACCTAGTTCACATCACTGAAATACCAGCTAAGAAAACCCAAATATTCTCAAGAAAAGGATGGACTGCATTGAGACCGCTTATTTCTTTTTTTTTAATTGAGACCCTTCAGAACGGAAAGCAGAGTACAGATACACTTTACAAATTTGTACCAGTGAAGCATTTAATTTTTTTCTTTTCCTACAAAGCAAAACCTGCTTGTAACAAAACAGTTATGAGAAAATAATCCTCTGACAAAAAAAAAAAACCAAAACCAAAACACACTCACACTGCAAATGACATTTGGTCAAAGAATAAAAATTTCTTTTGCACCTTATAAGAAAAACAACAACATCCACCTCAAAAGTAAGCCTTGTTGTAACGAGGCGTTGATCCAAACCCCACTAATTCTCTATATTTCTTTTTTTAAAAACAGTTTCTCTCAAAACCATTCACTGGAATAGCCATAGAAATCCTGTCTGGAGATTTAAAAAAGTAAACAATCATGTGAATTTTTGACGAGGTGGTGGCAGAACGGAGGTTCCTGAACAGAAAGTAGCTCTTGCTCTAGACCCAGAGTAGCGGCAGTGCTAATATAACACCCTCCATATACTTTAAATTAGCAACTTTGATATTTCTAGGTGTCAAAAGTGTAATTTGCCTCTCTGAAGCTTCTGAATACTGTTTCATCAGCTACTGCAAATTAATAGTCCATAAGTATATAAACCAAGAGCCAAGGAAAAAACAAAAAACACTAAGTGCAATGCAAGGGAGAAGACACTCCTCTTTTAAAGATATGAATTCTGCTTTAAGTTTAGCACTTATAGCATGCAAATCTTTGCTGTCAGATTCCTAAAACTCTTCAAAATCCAATCAATTGTCTTTAACCTTTTGTGAAATTGTCAAATTACCACATCCTGGAAGTGTTTTCCATTATGAATTAGCATTCCTCCTTTGCATTTGAATTTCACACTTCACCATATTGTCTGTTGTGATTCACAAAAGCTTTTAGTCACGTGGGCTCCTCAAAATCCTCAATAATTTAATACTTTAACAACACACTTAAAATAATGTCACCCCTTCCATCTTAAATTTCCTTTACCAAACTGTACTAGACTACTAACCACAGAGAACATCTTCAGTTTCTCATCATAGAATCATCTGGTTGGAAGAGACCTTAAAGATCATTGAGTCCAACCGTTCCCCCTGCACTGCCAGGGTCCCTACACCATGTCCCTCAGCACCAAATCCACACAGCTTTTAAACACCTCCAGGGATGGGGACTCCACCACCTCCCTGGGCAGCCTGTTCCAATGCTTCACAACCCTCTCTGTAAAGAAATTTTTCCTGATATCTAACCTAAATTTCCCCTGATGCAATTTGAGGCCATTCCCTCTCCTCCTGTCGTTCTTAACGTGGGAGAAGAGATTGACCCCCACCCCCCAACAACTTCCTTTCAGGTAGTTGTAGAGAGTGATAAGGTCCCCCCTGAGCCTCCTCTTCTCCAGACTAAACACTCCCAGTTCCCTCAGCCCCTCCTTATAAGGCAATTCCTCCAAATCCTTCACCTTCATCCCTCTGTGAGGGTAATCATGATGGCTTTCTACTGCTTGACCAGGTCTCAGTACTTCTGGATAAGACACAGGTACAGATGAAGACCACTTACAGTTATAAAAATAGAAATATCCCACTGTTTACTTCAACTGGACTGATTTTTTTTCTGGTCTCCGATTGCTAATTTTGGACAAATTTCATTCAAACAGGGTTAAGTAGAACGGTCTTTGTTCATTTCCCAAAAATTCTGCCAAGAAACACTGGGAAGCCCAGAGGACTTTTCTCTGTCACAGCCTGCTTGCTAAGTATGAAATGCTGAATTTTTATAAAGACCTTTGGGCTCAATATTAAAGCTGTTTTCTCAGTAGATTGATTCTTGATGATTTGTTATGCCAGTAGCTTACATAACCAAACAGCTTTGGAAAAATACAGGGAAAGCTTCAATGAACAAAGCAGAGACTCTGCAAGAATAAGTTTGTGCTTCAGCCTGTGCAGCAGTCCAAACCGAAAAACGCCTACATTCATTTTCCACACTACACTGAAGGCAGTTTCTGTGTAAAAAACCAACAAGCTTTTTTTTTTAAATTAAGTGTAAATCCTAATTGTTTCCTAAAGCGCAAATCAGATCCATCAACTTTTTTTTCCCCTCTTCAAAGTTAGCTATGCTTATTTCTCCAGCAAACTCAGCTGCTGGAAAAACTTAAATATGGCCTCAGCTATTCTCCTGATGATTGTAAGAATAGCCATGGCACTTTAACAGACAAAATATAACTGCCCATGTATCTGGTTTAATAATAATCCACTGCATGGAACTATAAAGCAAAGACTTCCTCTCCCCCAGGAGAAGAATCCTGTTATTTTACAGTAAGTATTATTTCACTCAATTTTTTGAAATACTATTTGATGAAACACTGAATAAAAAGAGTGTTATTTGTTAATATGGAACATTAATCTATATCATTTGCTTTAACATCACACCAAGAAGCACAAGTTAAATGCTCATCTGTACAGTATCACACAGAAATCTGGCATACGGGAAACCCAAAAGAAGCTGGCATAATCTAGATATGAAACAGACTCAACTCCACTCCCCCTGTCTCCTTCACTTTCAAGTACTAACAATTTTGCGCACTCATTCACCTTCCCCTCCAGGACTCATCATAATAATTAGCACACTATCTTTTCTTCCACCCCAGAGAAGAGACTAACAGGCACGCACAATATAGTTTTTCCAACACACCCTTCTTTAGGACTGAATTTAGAACGTGACGTAAATGCAAGCTTACAAACCCCAGCTCCACAGGGACAACTCCCCAATTTGGCCCACATTTTTAAAAGAAAGGACCCATTGCTTCCAATATTAGAACAGCAGCAACAAAGATACGTGCAGATGAAACAGGAGATGCATTTAAATTAACATCACTTTGATAAAAAAAAAATGGGATTCCTGTATGCATTTTGGGGAGAGTCCACAAAAGCTACAGTATTAAAAAGGCAGGACAGGAAGATACATTACAAAAATTAAATATTTTCTACAAAGTGTCATTCATTCATCATTCAGGGGAGCAATACTGTGCTAATTAGCATTATTCTTAATAGGTAAATTGGGGATGATTGTCCTACAATTATTTTTCAAGTAAAATATTGAGAGTTAAGATATAAAGATAAATGTAGTAACAACAGTTAATTTCAAAATACCAAAAGAATGTAAAAATCTCTTGTACTAACACAGTACAAAGTTCTAAAAAAGCGAAAAAGCAACAAAGCAATGCCTCCCTCCAACCCTCTAAAATATAGTTGGAAATTTTTATATTCAAACCCTGTTCTTCATTCATTTAAAAACATAAACAGTATTAAGTATTACAGCACAACATACACGTCTGCTGAAAGACACCCTTACAACAATTAAGACAATTCTCCTGTTACGAAGCATGGGCACAGGACCAGGAAAAAAACTGCATCATTGAACACTTGAACTGGTTGCTTATAAGCATTTTAGGGAGAAATAAAAGGAAATAAGAGGAAAGTTCTGCTGGAGGATGAACGGGAATTGACGCAAGGCAGGTCCAGACCCAACACTAACTAGAAATAAAGATACGCACTTTTACTCAGCTGAATCAGCCCACCTCCCTAAATCCAGCCAGTAGCCTTTTGATCTCAGTTCCCACATTTACTTTCAGCACTTTCAACTCATCATCACCACATCTCACTCTGAAGCAGAGGATCTCTGTCTTTGAACTGAAAGGAAGGCACTGTGATTAATTGGCTTCATATGGCAATATTAAGCAAGGTTATCAGGTAGCAGGAAATAGGTAGACACAATGCCCCGTTAGAAATTAGAAATCACAGTTATATAGCATTTACTTAAAATAAAGCTAAATTACACTCGAGTGATTAAAAAGATTTCATATTTTCACTTAAATTTTTAGATTATGTTCATTTCATTGGTGCAAAAGGAATCTTGGGTTTTCCTAATAGTTATACAAATCTTGCTTTGTTTGTACTGCCAGTAACATACAATCATGCAGCTGTAGATTTGTGCAGGAGTTGAAGGCTTCCATAGCCTTATCAGCGCTCTGCACTCATATCCAGAGGAGAGCAAAGGCATACTACTAAGACAGAAAAGGTGGGTCATTTTACTGAGCCTTTTCCTCATCACAAGTGATGGATTATCACCCAAGTGATAACCAAGAGTTAATGAATGGTGAAGAACAAAAGCTTGCCTAGTACCAAAGCTCATTTGTCATTCTCTGGGAAAGCAGAAGATTTTTCCTACTGTCCTCTCAGCTTTCCCTGTACTTTAACGAAGGATGCCATTTAAGATGAGTTATTGCACAGAAAAAAAAAACCAAACAAACAAACCCCAAAAAAGTGCAAGATACAAAGAAAAGCCATGAGCTAGGATAGTATCATACACCCTCTTTAGAAACATCTATAGCAACTCCACACCAACAGCTGCTCATTATCCAGCCTCAGATACATGACAACTGACTCAAAGCTGACGGTAGTCCCTTGTGCAAGCAATTTCACTCTCAGTGCTTCTATATTAGGTAGAAGAGAAACTCAAAGCAAACACCTATCAAACAAAATGAGAACTCAGCAGCTACATGTTATACAAAGTTCTCATGTTATACTCTAGTCATATGAACTTCTAATCTGCCAATGCATCAAGCCAAGATACAAGAAGGCATAAGGGAAAAAATCTTAAGTTTTCTTCCTGCCTAGGAAATAGCTGCTGTGTTTTAATGCTAAACATTGTAAGATGATACATCACTGACTACTTTTCTTACAACTGACACATTTTGATACATATGTGCATGAAATGCATCTCTAATACTTGAATTATTTTCTTTGTAAAACTTCAGAACTATTAATTTAAGAGCATCTTAGATCAAAATATCAGGTCATGGAAAAGTTTACAGCTCAATAACGAAAAAAGTAGTTTTGAAACAGAAACCAAGAGGTTTAGTTACAGAGCTCTGACAGTCAATGCCAAGAAACCCAACACAGTCATTTTATATTGGCGCTGCATGTTCTGCGCCAATGATGAAGTTTACTAAATTTCATCACAGAATTATTTAATCATTGTTTAGCCAATCCTTAAAGTCAAACACAAAAAATTAAGAGCATTATATCCAGATGATAAAGTCTTTCGGGTTACATTATTTAGCAGATACAGAACCTTTCAGCTGTCACCTTTCAATTTCCATTTTCCCTGAACTAAGTTTTCCGCAGGAATATTAAAAAATGTTACAGTCTTACCATTAGAAAGAATTATAGAGCATTCATTGGACAAGGCTGCAAAACAGTTTTCTATTCAATCTCTTTCACGAAAAGGATGCTAAGAGCTTTGTTGTACAAGCAAGTAGACATTTTAGTATTCGGTGAGCACTACTGTAGTTCAAGCATCAAAAATGGCTGGAGAGATGGATAATACCAATAATTTTCTAAAAATAGGGAAAATTGAGTTTCCCATTAACCTCTCAGAACGAGAAAAAAAATGAAGCTGCTAACGTTAGTGTGTAAGCACTTGTAAACACTCTGCCTCAAAAGCTAAGAACAGTAACGCTTATATTTAGCAAACAGAAGGGACCTGTAACTGTTGCTGCTAATTTAAAGGACTCAAAAATTGATAGACGCTGTCAACAGCAGTAAGATGTTCTTCAAAATGGTTACCATTGATAGAGAGATGCTATAACATGCTTCTCTACAGTCTGTTACAGGAGAGTCATGAAAAAAATTCACACTAAACACTGTAAAAGTTTCTTACTCAAAAGATCCATTAGAAGTACTAAACAGCTTTATCCTCTTTCTGAGCAAAGAATTAAATGTCACACATTTCTAACTTGAGATCTACTTCATTTAATATTCTTAATGAAGAAGGAAAAAGTTAAAAGTCCACAGTGGTTTGTAAAGGATACCCACAAGGCATCTCAAACAGAATTATTTAAGAGACATTAATTTTCACCCAGTTATTCTAGCATTCTAGAAATTGTATTTTTGATTGAAGTAGACAGAAGTTCTACATACCTCAAAGCCAAGTCTATCTTTCTCTTTCCAAAAACAGAAATGCGTAACCTTCTTATCCCAGAATTCATCTGGCTTTACTACACAAACAAGTGACACCTCAGCTGGAACAACATTCTGTAAAATGAATGAAAAAAAGAAAGTAAAGCATTCAAGATTAAACATTCATCTACCACTGAACTGAATTCCACTTACATTTCTTCATCTATTCAAGAACTTAAAATTTACATACAGAATTTAAACTTACTCTGCTGCATCTACATCACATGTTGGCTCCATCCTACTTTGTAGCTGACTGCACTAAATTTCATAGCAAAATCACGACAAAACTAACTTCTTTACTTCCAGTCCTGAGGCCTAACTATTAGTCCATGCTACATCATGGACTCACGAAAAAACATTGATTACTGGGTACATTTAATTTTATTTATGGCACTTCATTAAAAAACAAATATTAAGGATAGCACACCTTTCTACCAAAGCCATTTATTATGTAGAATGAAATAGCAATCAAGATTAGAAGTAAACTGTATACTTCATTATTAAATCACATGTCAAGATTATATCCTCTACTCTTCTAGTACATATTGGTTAGACTAGAATGAAAGGGCTTAATATTAACATTGTTGCACAATTGTAGAAGGTTTTGTAGCAAAACATTCCTCAGTGTAAACCAGCAATTTAGTCTATCACATTAGTTTTATGTTGTCACATTGAATGTAGATCAAGGAACAGAGACTCTTGATCATTCCCAAGTCATCAGCTATAAGCAACAGTTAGATAATTACAGTACTGACAAATACCTTATTATAAGAATAAAACTCTGAAAACCAGAAACTCAGAAAACAGAGCACTGAAAAGATATTCAAATGTAGACAGTATTTTAACAGTGAAGCATGTGTTTTGATGACCAACCAGCACCTCTGAGAACTACGTATGTCCAAGCAGAGAGAAATCTCAAGTGATCCGCACAAGTATTAGTTTACATAGGAAAAGCCAGTGAAATCTGAGCACGGGCAAATAGCTACCTTCCGCACTAGCTGAAGTTCCCACTAAATGTCATGACTGCACATTAGCTGAATTGAAAGCTCCATCAAGATTATAATCAGAATGTAGTGGGTCCAATTACTGTAACTCTATTAATAGGAATGTCATCTTTGTCAAGAATAGATAAAAGACACCTTGAAATAGACTTAAAAACCCAGGAGCAATAGTGAGCCAGCTGGACAACAGAATTAATATGTATTTGACACTTTCTGAGGCTTTATCTAAGTCTGAGAGGAAAAAAGCTCTAACAGAGAAATCACCTGTGTAAGAAAGTAAGAAAGGCAGTAGTCCAAGTCTCTATTTGAAGAACTATAGCTTGCATTTTCTTTGACAACTGAGACCAGAAAATAAACTATACTGCTTAGCAGAAGTGAGACTTTATTGTAACACCACAGTTCTGAAAAGCTAAAATAAAGTTATTAATTTAATTGGGAATTGGCATTATTTTTTCTTCTTCTTTGTACAGCATTCAGAACATCACTTGTGATGGGACTGTTATTCACAACACAGCTGTAGCCAAGTCCAATGAAAACCAAGTAGTATAGTATATGGCTTCAGGACCTGCTCAGCTGCAGCATCAGTGCAAAACATTGCCCTGCAGACATTCCTACTACTCAGCTGATGATGGCAGGAGCATATTTATGTATTTTTTTTAAACCAAAACTCTGTTTTAGAGAAAGTTCTCAGCATCTAATGTTCTCAGCATGTAATGAATTTGTCCCTCACTTCAGTGAGGTCTATCATCTGCTTTTCAGATTGTTTCTTCCTGCACAGAACTGTCACAGAATCACATTCTGTGATTTTAAAATACAGTTGTCTAATTCTCAATAAAGAAATTACAATAAGACAGCTATTGGGTTCACAGCTAAAAAACTATCAGTCAACTATGAATGTATAAAAATTTCTTTACCTGTAGCATTAACACAACAGTCTTTACCACATTCCATTGAGATTTTCTACCGTCCACTATCACAGTAAATCCTCTAGCTTTACACTTCTCACTACAAGAGGAAAAAACATTTAGAAAAAAAACAAAAATCATGGACAAGTGTCATACCACAATGACTTCGGATTTCAACTATCAAAAAATACAACTACATAGGTTTTCTTACTTATAAAAATACTGTCTTACAAACCTTAAGTTTAGTCATTTAGATATAACTTTCAATTTTAATGCTGAAGCGTATTAACAGATATTCCAAATTACGATGTTTCAGTAGCACTTAAGTATATTTCATAATACAAGCATTTATTTAAACTTCAGCAACTCTAAAAAGGTTTCATAACCACAAACTTCAGAAAACCCTCAGAAAGAAGAGGTCAATTTATAGTTTTCTAAGGAGGACAAAAAACCCTCAGTAGGAGGACAAAAAACCCTCAGTAGGAGGACAAAAAACCCTGTTTTCACAAGGTTACTTCTGAATTGGCATAATCTCTTTTTTTATCTAGTAAGGTTTGTGTCTGTGTATACTACAAAAATGTTCCTGAAAACAGGTAGCTGCAAAGTGAAAAATTCAAAAGGTACTGCTGCTCAAGTAGCAAATGGGAGAAAAGAGTGAAAACTTTCCTCACTCTCCCATGCATTCCCACAAAGGTATCTCCAGCTCATTCCTAATCAAAGGTGGCAACAAGGTGCTCACAACAGCTGGGCAGTCTTTCACAGTGGCAGCAACCTCTGTATATCACCAACAGCTGGGAAGCGTTACATTCTCACAACCAGCACAGCAGCAGCCAGAAAACAATGTGGAAGAGAGCCCATGATTTTATCATTAGTTACATTAGATATCATATCTCAGGTTGAATTTTTTGCATATTGCGAAGTTGTAACTAACAGAAAAGCCATTTCTGAGATCTCCACAGCTTACAAAAAACGAAGTAATTTGCACTTAATGTTAGCATTACGTTTCACACCAAGAAGTTTAACTGTAATTTATTTAATGTTTAAGCTGAGCTTCATCAGGTATGGGTGGAAGACAAATTTATCTTGGAATTTAAAAAAGGTAAAAATGGACCCCTACAAGATTAGGAAGAAAAAAAAATGACAAAGTTGGCAGCCAATCCATACATGCTTTTTGATTTGAAGAACTTCTAAGATCATACACGCAAGTTTTCTGTGAGCGGTCTGAGCATTCAGGCTTTACACGTGCAACATTTAATCAGAACGTCAAAAGGCACACGACTGTTACTTTTAAGAACCAGATTAATAGCGTCACTATAGCACCCTGAGACACAACTTCTTTAGGCTTACTGGAATTTAGCATATCAGCATATGCTCTTCTCTGCTACTAAATCTATTAAAAAACTCAAAACACTCCAACAACCAACCATCTTCAAAAGTGAGCTACCACTTCTGAAAAGTTCAGTCACCACAAACATAAATGTTTGTATGAAAGTTAAAATATATTAAAAAAACCCAACCACTTGGTGATTCAAGCCACAATATAGAGAAGACAAAGGAAGCAAAGTTTAGCATGCACAGACAATAGCATAACAATGCCACTTTCATTGTTCTTGGATTCTGAAGAGGCCTCCTCAGAATCTGAGAATTTTAAATAGCAAAGAAAGGTGTAACATGGACTTAAGCACGAGGAATAAATTGCCTGCAGTTTTAGGAAAGATTTACACACACACATTCCCTGCACACACCACCTAAACAAATTTTACCCAAGACACTATAAATAGTTATGTGTTTCAAATTTTGGGCACAGCTATCCATCAACACTAGAATGAATACTTCAAAACAGTTGTAGTTACAATGTATGTCATGCACAACTGTAGGTTACCTTACGCATAGCACTTGGGAAAAAAAAACTAACATTACTGTTTCTTGGACAGCTGTGTTTGGGACAATATCATTCTCTACACCCCTTTTTTCAAATACTGTTCAGTGTCTTTCCAATTCAAAAAAGGCAAGCACTTAGGCCAAAGACTTTGCATTTCCCACTAAAAAAACAAACATACAAACAAAAATGGCAATGATTTTTCCATATTGCCACCATAGACGAGAGGTCATTTTTTTATACCTCAATTTGTTCTTTGCTTCTCCCTCCCCTCTAAGAATTTTTTTAAAGTCTCAACTAAAAAAAAAAGCATTATTTAATTGTATTTTTAAAATATTTAAAGATTGCAGTAAGCAAAGTACACTGAACAGTCTTTAGTTATACCACTGTTTCTCTGCTTCCAGAAAAGGATTTAAAGGGATGTAAAAGCACGCATTTATCTAGAGGCTTCTTTCCTTTTTAAATCAGCAGCACATGAGAACAAAACAAAGCTGTGACAAAGACCGATCTCTGGATCTTAAAAAAAAAGAAATGCAGTTAAATAAGCTAGGACCAAGAACTGAGACAGTAAGTTTGCAGGGTTACATGAGCAGAACTTAAATCAACAATGATTTTACAGCAAAGTCTGGATGATGGATACTCCAGTCATCATTCAGCACATTTAAGCAATATCTTAACTTTAAACCTGAGTTGTTTACTAACTCGATTTTTAGACTCAGTTTAATTTTTAGACTCAGTGCACACTTAAGCACTACAAACTGCAAAGATTAAGCACACAGTAAAGAGGAGGAAGTTTTTTTACTTTGGGCAATGCTACCTCTGCAAGCTTAGGAGTTTCATCAGAATGTCTAATTATTTTACATAGTAATTTAAGTGCGTTGTCATTAAAAAGAAATTACCAAAGGCATACCAAGAAAGCAGCGAGGAAACACAGAAGAAAAAAAGAGCCAGATATACAGAAGAACGTAAGAACATACACAAGCCTTAGTAGATAGCCCTTTATTTATTTGGATGTGTGTTTCTAATTCAGACAAACAGTATCACATTTTAAACAAACATTTATGTACAGTTCATTTAGTATCAAAAGGCAAATAGAAAGAAAAAAACAATAAAAAGGTCCCTTCCTGCTG
>NW_010400203.1:39409-40880 GCF_000710305.1 Buceros rhinoceros silvestris
CCTGCTGAAAAAGAAAGCAGCCCTGAACAGAATGGCTCTGAAATCACCTTGGGATACTTAGAAGGTAGTCTAGTGTGACGCTCAGCTCATCCATACTCGTCTGTTCAAGGCATAATGGAATTGTCAGAATGAGGCCACTTCTTCTGTCCTTCCCTCCTATTTTGGGGGGAAAAAGACATTAGAAAGGAAATGTGATGGCTTTAAGGTAAAATACTTTGTAGCTACGTGGTCTCAAAATACATAATAGAAGTAATCTTTGATGTTGTTGTAAAGATCACAGCTGACATTTCACCTCTCAGTTGTGAGGATTCATTCACCACATGGATATTTTTAAGACATCACCTGCAGCTGTCAGTCTTTCATCTAGTACTTTCAACATAAACATAATCAAGTTTTCCAGAAGCATTATTTTTGCATATCAAGATTACGTTTTTAAAAATTACCTCCTAGACCTTCTACACTACTGTCAGAAACCTGGTAAGCTTCCAAGGTGAGCAGGTACCTAACAGCTCCAACTGTAACACAACACCTCCTAGAAACATCAACTACACAAAGGAGGATCTTGTACCACACAGCTACCCACGGCACACACCCTAAACTGGCAGTTCATATACATAAGACTTCCAGACCTACTTACAAACACATAAATCACCTCACAATTAAGATAAATATTTCCAACCAGTTGCTTTAATCTTCATATATGTCTTCAAACCCTTCTGGTAGAAATTATGCAAACTATATTAGCAATAAAAATCCTGAAAGAGCTGGCCTCACATGTGCATTATTGTGGGAATGACCCCAGCAGGGAAGAAGCCGAATTAGCCTGCTGTCAGTCAACAGCAGGAGGCGTGTCATTTAGGAGGAGACAGAGAGGCTTGGTCAGTAGCTGACTGGAGGAGAGTACACTTGAAACCAATCCAAGTAGGGCACGTATAATAAACAACTACTAGAAGATTATAAAGCATTGTGATAAGAGAGAACATGGTTCAGAATCGCAGTTGGAATTTGCAGTAAGTAGGTGCCACAGCAGTTTGCTGCAGCTGTATTTCAATAAAGGCTTTGTGTGCACACAAGCTGTTGTTGCGTTATCCGCCCCAACTATTCACGACATGTGGTGATTTACCACCACACATTATGAGATCCAGTAAGATCAAGTGTGAGGTGATGCTAATGCGCTGCATTTAAGTAGACTGTTCTACAACTGTGGTTTGGGTTGTTTCACTATAGAGACTCCCGAAGTCTCCAGAACAGCACAGTTTAGAAAAACAAGGCATCTAAAGAAAGCTGAAATCTCCTCTGGTCTTTCTCCTACAAGATTGACTTTTGAGTCACACAGATATGAAAACACTAACCAAAGTGGATTTGGACTAAGTTCTTGCTCATAGCTTAAACCGCAACTGAAACCGAACCCACCGAATAAAATAAATACTGACACAGTACCCTGAAATGGTCAAGTGCTGTAAAATGATGG
>NW_010400204.1:0-11174 GCF_000710305.1 Buceros rhinoceros silvestris
GGGAAATAAGAGATTATTGCGGAAAAGTGCCAAAATACTCTTAAAAAATTGAATAGAAATTATTATGTGTTCTTGTGACTGTACATTATAAATAGAGAATTACTCTGTGTTGCATTTCAGCCTCCTCCATGCTTAATTATACCAGATAAATACCTGCAGTGAGGAAGGCATTGCTGACACTCGCAGATGAGGAAGTCTTTCGTCATAAAAATAAGGACCGAGTTTTTGCAAGGTGGAGACAACTTTAAGTATTTTCATGGTATTTTCACAATCTCTACTGCTATTTCTAAGTAGCCTGTTCACTCCCTGCAGTTCCAGAGGCTTTTTTTCCTGAAGACCTCAATGCTCACACCCCACCTCACGTCAGTGATATCAATATCAACTAGTGGTGCTGCACCTTTTTTACCCTGGGTGGCCAAGCCAGGTCCACACATTTTTGTCAGACTAGGTGATGTGGTTTGTTTCCTTTCTGGTCCTTTTTAACACTTCCTCAAGCCACGGACACATTCCTCCGTGTCACAGAGAGAGCACATGCAGCAGGGTGGCCACGCAGGGGAAAGCTGCTCCTCTTCCTCCTCGCTGCCGTGGCTGGCAGGCATGGGCTTCTCCCAGATGCTCTAGGATAAAAGCAGTCCCCAAAACTTGTAATAGCTTGAGTAGAACTGCTATCCCATTTTATATCCTCATTACAGGAGGTTGCCTGGTCCCCCAAGGTTGGGGGATACCCCAGGTAATGGAAAACCTCAGAGAACATCAACAGTACAGCTCTTACCTGGGAAATCAAGCAGAGGAATTCACGGGACCCTGGGGAAAACATCACATCCTCTGACACTAGAGAGTGAACTGCGTTTGTGGTGTCATTAACCCTGCTAATCCTCAAATGAAAAAAAAAACCAAACCACCAAACAAACAAACACCAAATGCCCTCGCAGAGAGCAGAAGGCAGTGGTTCTAAATACGCTTATTAAACCCTCACTGCCCAGCAGACCAGGAACAAATCCCTTTGTGTGTCTTTGTATGTTACGGGTCTCGCACATGCAATTTATTATTCTTTTTTAGGCCACCGCCGGGAGCGAGGGAGGCGGACGCAGGCACGGCACTCCCCCGTGTTTGGAAAGGTAGACCTCGGAGAGGGCTCGTGAGCTGGGGGAGGAAGCAATTGGAGGGAGAAAGGGAGTCTTTAAAGCCTTCACCAGTTGTCCCCCAGCTCGGTGAGCAATGTGTGATGCAGAGCAGGGCCGGCGTGTCTTTCCATCATTCTGCCACTCAGTTTCAGGAGGTGGACGGGGAAAAAAGCCTCTGCAAGCCTTCAGCCAGAGGCCCGGTTGCGCATCGTTTGTCAAGCCACGGCGTACACAGCTGCTCTGAAACCCTGATGGCAGGCCTGGCCACACCGGTGTGGTGGAAAACTCGGGAACTGGCCGGAGGTGGTTTGTTCTCATTGCCCTGGCAAGCAGAACCCGTAGGAAGAGGCTGTTGTTTTCCAAAGTTAGGAGCAGTTACCAAAAACGGAAGATAAAATAAGCACGTGATAAGATTCAGGTAACTCTCAGGCAACTCTTTGGGGACGCAGCAAAAGAGCTGACTGAATGCACTAAGACATTTTTTCAGTTTATCCCTTAGTAGCGGATAGGTTTTGGTTTGAGTGAGAAAATGAAATCACCACGTACCAGGTTTAAGCGTGCAGGAGATACAAGTCAGCTCTCACACCTGGTATGTGAATAATTTTGTTTTGCTCTTAGGTCCACTATGCCTCTCTGTCCCTCGGGCACTGATGGTGTCCCACAGACACGGGATCAGAAACCTTTCCTAAGCTTCCAGAGTTTTTTCTGGGGCCTCTCGGTGATAATTTTCTGGGAAGAGTCTTTCAAAAAAGAGCTCGTAAACTGATACAGAGGTGAGCTGCTGGTTTCCCCTAACAGGCTCCCCTGCTGTAAAAATGTTCAGAACTAGGTTTTGATGTGATTTGATTTTAACATGCCACTTGATTTGGAACTGGAACATTTTATGCAATCTAACTGCATTTATTTTGTGATAATTCTATGAATAATTTTAAAATTAATACCCAACAGATTAGTGACCGCCCAGGATAGTACTTAGTCCACTTTTAATTTGCATGAGAGGATTTAAAAATCTCTAAGTGCACATTACACCATTGCCCTCTGGGTTTGGTCCCTTTCCCAAGGACATCATTCAGAGTCATATCAGAGACTAAAAAGGTCACTGGTAGGACAGCTCTTGTCTATTGGACGCCTCTGAGCTGGTACACAGAGACGCCAAGCTTTAGATGACTGAAA
The DNA here is from genome assembly GCF_000710305.1 of Buceros rhinoceros silvestris. Taxonomy (NCBI): domain Eukaryota; kingdom Metazoa; phylum Chordata; class Aves; order Bucerotiformes; family Bucerotidae; genus Buceros; species Buceros rhinoceros. Next base: position 2,298 of record NW_010400204.1, read on the forward strand.
AGAGGGCAGACATGGTGATGGAGAATGAATGAAGGCACTGAAATAACCCCAACTCCATCTGCAGTTGGCATCTCTCTGAAGTAGTCGGCCTCAGGAGTTGGCTTTCAGCTCTACGCAAACAGCCCACTGAGAAGTCTACAAACTCAGTAGTCTCTTCATGGGGAAACATCCTCAATCAGGCATCTTATCCCGGCATCACCAGAAACCCAGCGTGGCCAGAGGATAACCATACAGGGGCAGCTCACGTTTCCTGCCCTTCCCCCTAGCACCTCTTTCTTTATCTGCTACTTGAAAACAGCAGCCTGTGTCTACAGGTCTAACCACGTGCCACCCTTCTCGGGTAGAAATCATTTGCAGAAATATGATGTAACAGAAGTACCAGCTTATTCCTTGGGTTTGAAAGCTCCGGAGCTGGAATTAGGTGCTTCACCATCAAGTAGGTCAGCCATGTCCCCAGCTCCCGGATCCAAATGATAAGGTGGGTAGGAAAAGGAAGCAGAGGGTTACACGATACGTGGTTTTAATGGATGTTTAGATTGGCTGTAAATGTGCAAGCGTGTGTTTGTTTAGAGTTACCAGGATATGAATCAAAGAAATAAAAATAGCAATGCATTAAGGCTTAGAGAACCGCTTGGGAAGAAGCAAATTAATATTTTTCAATGTAAATATTTTGACCCAACCTGTTAGTCACGTTCTTGTGCTACAGCGTGAGAGATGAGTTTGATGTGGTAACTTGTCTCCTGTTCTCTGCAGGAGCAGCACGTTGTGTGTGCTTCATCCCCCAGCACCTTGTCTGACTGATGAAGTAATGTTATTCTCCAGGTGACAAATATTTGTCAAAAACTTGTGCTTTTCAGAAAACATGTGTATCCTCAAACTTCCCTGTATTAAGCAGCACTTCAGTCTCTCTCTGGCTTATCAAGTTACCCCGAAGAAAAAAAAAAAATTCAAACCTGCTTTTTCCTAGATTTTCTGTTGTGGGTGTGTGGCACTGCCCTCAGTCAGCCCACAAATTCCAAGTCTTGGATTTGCTCTTCCCTACTGTGAGAAATTGCTGGGGACATGATGAAGACTCGTCATTAAATCAGTGAGTTTCCTCTTCCCTTTCTCTCTACTCTTTATAATGCCCCTGGACTTACTTAGCTCAGATTTTTAAACCGCTGTGATGTTCAAGATGTTTAATAAATGATTAAGAGATGTCAGGACATTACAGGCATAAGAAACATGTTACGGATTTTTTTAAAAAAACATTGTCATTCAAAGATGTCGACTCAGTCCTCTGTCAATTTTTGAGATACGGTACCATTCTCTAACAATTGATTTTATTCCACCATCTTCCTAAGGTATTTACAGACATTAAACTAGTACTAATTATTAACCGTATTTGCAATGATTCATCAAGTTGTTAGAACTGGTGATAATTGGAACAATTAACTGTGCTAACAGATGTACGTCAAGAGAGATTATTGCAACAACTTTGCTTGTTTGGCTCTGGCTAGATTTTCTCCAGGGTGCTGCTAAGCCAGAGGAATCACCTGGGCTTTGCGCTGGGATAGCCCCTAGTCACGGCCTTAACACATTACAGCTGGGAGAAGAGTGAGTTTACTGGTTTTGTGCCTGTTCCTCATCACCCAGGTAGACTTGAGGTCTAGTCTGGGTGGTGGTTCCTCCTGCTTCATCCTTCCTTTGTGACTTACTGCTTGTGCTGCCTATCGCTCCCTCCGGGTAGCACAAGCCTTGAGGCACTCTTGTGCTCACTTAGCACTGTTAATTAAAGAAAGTCTATTAAACGAGCGCACCAGTGTCTGCACTGGTCTCCTTATCTCCACAGGAGCAGTTCAGGCTGTGGATGATGACGCTCTGTAAGCCATGTTCTTTGGCAGTGCATGATGGCAAGAACAGGAACCACCTAGAACAATTTTATAAGCATGAGCATTGCAGCTTCGACTCAAAATCTGGGGCTGTAAAAGAGGCACTGCTGGGGTGTGGTGGTCCCAATTGTTGGAATTTCCTTTTCCCATTGGTCTGAAAAAAGCGCAAGCCCGTGATACGAAGTGTGCCTGCTTCCTCCATTTCTGCCTTACGGAACAGCTATTGTGAGGAACGCAAAGGGTTTTCTTCCAAGGAAGTAGACTAGAGAGGTTTCTAACACTTACAGATTTACTTTTTGTATATGTTCCCAGATATGCTGTAAAGAATACAATTTCTAAATGCGAGAATAAATAGTGGAATGGTGAACAAAAGAAGGATTGCATGTCACAGCTGCGTGCTTTGCCAACCTTTGTCTTGAGGGACCCATTCGAGGACAAATGAAGCAAAGACTCCTTTGACTGGGTTCGCTTGCAGTCATTTTAACTCTCTTTAGGCTAACCCTTGCTCTGGAAGTTTTCATTCCTGCAGAATTTATAGACAAAGAAGCAGCAGTGAGAAAGAGAATAATACAGTAGCTATATCTGGCAATAGAGCGTTACCAAAATTGTCACGACTTTGAGTTTGCTCCAATTTCTTCTTTTTTTTCCTTAAGTTTGTCTTGGGTGCCTGGAGAGAAAAAATGTAAAAAAAAAAAAAAGTATGGAAAGAGGACATATTTCTCTATTTATTGATAATCTTGCTGTAGTCTAAAAAAGATTTTATTTCTGTTGTCTTCTGACTGGCTGCTAGTTGCTGGAGTAACAGTAGGCTCTGACTCATCCTCTTTCTGCCCCTTTTTCACTCCGAGATTTCTCAGAGAAGCACAAAAATATGTAATTTACTTTGTGCAGGCTTAGTTTTTCAGCTAAGAGGTTGGTGACCTGTACAACAAAAGTACTGGTATTGAAATGTTGATCGGAGATTCCCATGGGATAAAGGATGAGGCATCTGGAGGATGAGCCACATCATATGAGGAGACAAAAAAAACCCAAAGAACTTTCAAAACTGGTCTAATATAGATCATTCTTGAGCAGTGCTGGAAGTCAGCTGTGTCTCTTAGCTCCATCCACTCTGTCAAATCACATGAATTTTACCACTGCTCTGAAATCTCCTTCCCAGATTGCTTTTCTCTTTGAGCATCCCCCGAAGACTTTGCTCGTCTTTGAGGTGACGTGCCGATTTCCCATTGGAGTTATAATTCCAATGAAATCACATCACAGTGACACCAGCACAATTAAATCATAAATAAGGGCTGTCACATGTGTTTCTAAAAGCTGTTATGAAATACATCTAGACATATAATGTGTGTTGGATTGTTATTTAACAGGTTTTTATTAAAAGCTCAATTTAAGTCGAAGTAGATTGCCCGTATTTACTGCCCTTCCTTTCTAATCTCAGGGTTTAGCAAACACGGGCCTGTGTTACTCCCTCTCTTATGTAAATAGGAAGACTAAGATATTAAATGTGACTTTCTCCTGGTCACAGAGCCCGCAGGGTTGTGGGAATGTTTCAGATCTCAAGCTCCTCCGCATCTCTACCCTCTCCGTTGCATTGACATGTCTCCGTAATTCCCTATTTAGCTCTAGGCTGGAAGTGAGCAGGGCAACCCTTCGCTAAATCTAGAACCCTACCAATTCTATTGCCACCAGGGTTGTTCTTCCGCTCTGACAAGCATCCTTCCCGTCCATTACCTTCCCATGAGCACCTGGGCTAATCAGAGGTCTTGCTGTATCTGAAGCAGATTCTATTCCAATTAGACACGAAATGGAGTTTGTTGGAATGCGGTGACTGGCATTAATGGGCATTAATTTTGAGGGGGTAGAGGCAGCCAAACGGCACACCGTGCCCAGTTTATTAAAGGGCATGACTTCCTTTGTTTCCTAATCCAGCTGATTATCTTTTCAAGAGAATTTCATTTCCTAGGCAAACTTTATTACGTTTTTTTCTCTATCTCCAGCTAGTGAATGGTAGGAAATCAACCAGATCAAAGTTATCGCATAAATAAGGAAAAAAAAATTACTTGCCTGGTGATGACCCGGAGATACAATTCCTTACCGGCAAAGTCCCTGAGGAATTGAGACACTGAATCTGTGGGGTCTTAACAGCGGGGCAAGCGGGGACACAGAGAACAGTAGCTGAGACTCTACGGGCCCACGTTAGCCTGGAGCATGTTGCGCGTCAGCAGCAGCGACAGACACGCAGGAATTCGGCACATTTTGGCTCTCATCCTGCAAGGGCTTAGGCCCGCACTTAAGGGTAATAAAGCTCAGAGTACGCAAAAGACTTTGTGGAAGAGAGGCATGGGGTTTGTCACCCAGAAACAGGCTTTGCTGCACAAATTTTTGTCCCGCAGAATATCCAGCAGCCGCAGAATTAAATGGAATCACATTAATAAGCATGGCTAATCCCATCATCTGGGACTGGGCTGACAGCAAAGCAGCTCTGAACACTTGCAGCCGAGTGAAATTTTCCTCCTATTAATTGGATTTGATTAAATTTCTCATTTAGTGGCTGGAAGAAAAGAAATTGGCCGAAGACAGCGAGTAACTTTCTCGCTACCCCGGAGCTTCGAGCAACAGCTCTGGGTGTGGGAACTCGCGTTCCCTGCTGCATTAGATGGGGAAAGTGTTGATCTGAACATGGGAGCGCAAGCGCAAGAACCCCATTTCTCACAACCGTGCTCCTGGTCCTGACCTCCTCCTTTGCTGAACGAGAAGACAAAAATTTTGACCCCCAAACAGCTGATCTGATGCTGTTCCTATTCCATTAAAAAAAGTTGAAACCTTCTAATTTTTGTTCCCAGGAAGGCTGAAAACCGGTTTCGAGGCCTCAAAAGCTACTGGGAAATGGAGCTGTCAATCTCCAGCCAGCTTTAGGTTATGATCTGTGAACTCCGATGGGGGCACGTAGCCACCGACACCATCCTTGTCCTTCCTTAGGCGGGGCTCTGCTCAGACACACATCTTGATTAAAATCGCTCACAGACGGGTCCTGAAAAATCCCCCGATGAAACAAGCAGTTGCTTTTACCAGCTGGCTGAAGTTGTGCACGGCACAGCGAGGCTTATGTGGCTACCAAGTATGGCATGGATTTGCCACCTGATAAATCCTGAACCAGTTGCACTCGAAGCGTCTTGTCTTACATGATAGAAATTGGCCTGGTTCCAACTTCCCCTCTCGATCACCGAACTATGGTACTTGTTGAAAAAGTAGTTTGTTTTAGATCAGTTTTGCAAACATTCTGGTTGCTTTTTCGCAACCCACCGACAGTCCCGGTGAGCTCTGCCTCCTATAGCGTTCTGTCACGGCTAACACCGGTGATGTAACAACCGTGAGAGTGGACAATGTCTGCTAGATCACAGGTTTGGGCCAGATTTGCGCATCGTAGCGTTTAATGGAAGCTTTTTGTCGCGGAGCTCCTGCTGTCTTTTCAATGAGTAGCAGCTTCCTCTGCACAACGACAGGGAGTCTCAGTCCCGTGCACCGCTCCGGGTGGCTCGGGCATCACGATCTCAGCGTCGGTACATTTACTTCCTGAACTCTTGGAAAATTTTAACACAAAAACTGGGTTAATGTTGAACTGATTTACAGTACCTCAACCAATGAGAACTCCGAGAAGCAGTATCACAGCTCGGCCTCTCGTGCATGTGCAGTCAGGTACATACACGCATGTAAGCATACACATGCGTGAGCGCGCCCAGCCACGATTTCTCAACATCAATATGACTTTTCCTCAGATTCAAATCACATCTATAGATCATTCATAAATCCATTCTAGGATAACATGACTTGCAGACGACAAAAAGGCCCTGCTTTTCTTTCCCTCTTGGTTTCTCACGTGTCCCAGTAAACCAAAAACCAAACCACTTTGTAACCAGCCGGTGGTGGCTGTTAAAATGCTGGTCTAAACCAGTCCCCGCCGACCACCCACAAGTGAAACTCAGATGGGAGGTTTGCTCCTGCGTGAGCTTAGCTGGGCACTGGCAAGCGCTCCAGGGGTACCCCACTTACTCCAGCTTCAGTCCCCACCATCTCTGTCCCTCTCAGCAGTGGGTGGGGACACTTGAGCAGTATGGAGATGGACGTTGTTCTATCAGTGAAATGCGCCTAGACCGGGAAGAGTGATGCTGGCAAGGATGTGCCTTTTTACCCTGTAACATTGCAAGCAGGACCAGCCCCTGGAGACAATATATAAGCTAAAAGCATATTTTTCTCCTTTCTTTGTTTGTTTTCCTTAACGGCTGCACAGCAGCTTCCTGTCCGTTACAGGAGGTACCATGATCCTTTCCTCACAGGCAGGGATTTACAACGCACAGCTTTAAAGAGGAATCCAGGCTACACAGAAACCCACAGATGAACTCCCAGGCCTGACCTTGGCAGGTTGGGGTTTCACCTGCAATGACCTGGGTGATGTATCACGCAGAAAGGCTGTGTCATATTATGGGATTATTGGGGGAAGGAGCCTGTTTAAAGCATTTGTCCTTTTTGGAAAAAATACGCACCTTGCAGAAATAAAAAGCTTTATGGTCTCATCTTAATTTTGGTGGTAATTTGTCAACATATTCCTTCAAGAACAACTCAGAATAAAGTGAACGTTTTGTTACATTTTGCTATGAGTTGGTTATTTTTCATTTGAATCTGGTGGGTTTTTTTTTTAAATCTGTGCCGTGTCGTTATTGTGAGAAACACCTGAACCTCCTCTTGCTTTCCTGCGCGAATGTAAGGACAATTGAGTTGAAAAGGTCAGAATAAAAATATGTCACCGCAGCTTTCCAACACGAAATATTCATCTTCACTACATCCAGAATGAAATCCGTCAGACTTTCTGTACTGCAAGACATCCTCAGCATTTTTCTGCTCCTAATTTAGAGGCAACAAAGATTCCGGATGACACTTCTTTCCATCTCCTTCTCCCAAACCCCAGAATTTCTGGTTTTCAGCCAGAAATTGTGTCCCTAAGCAGTGTCTGCAGAGTGTCGTCCTTGCATTGCCGTGTGAAGGATCCCCTCGCCGTTCTGCCTGGTTACCGGCTGGCTCTGGTCTCACCTCTCATACGCTGCCTGGCTGGGGGTATACACCAACTGCCTGCCTTCACGATGGTACACCAACAAACCCAGCGGCAGGGTGAGATGGTTTGGGAGGCTGGGCTTCTGGATGAGGAGGTCTGACCATTATTCCTTTGAGGATAAACCCGGGCTAACATCTTATTTCATATCCATTAGTGCCAGTCACTGGTGGTGTCTGAGGGGCCGCGAGAGCTCTGCTGCTGCACGCCCGCGGAGGAATCAGGCAGCTGACCTCGAGGTGAAAATCTCTCTATCCCATTATACACCCCCTGAGACACACAGGCTCCCCCTACTTTGTTCTCTCCGCTCCCTGGCGTTTATTTCCACCTCTCATTTTAATCTTCTTAGCACGGCACGTGTGCCCGTCGAAGCGGTGCTTTCTATGCAATCCAGCAAGTATGTTCATGTGGTTTGTTCTCCTTGTTTGGGTACCGAGTGGTGCTTTTTGGCCATTTGTCAAGCGCTTCAGTAAAGTTTATCTTACAGGTTTTCATATAATCACATTAGCAGGGCAGACATTAATTAGAAGTTGGAAAATGGTGCTGAGGGAGGGGGCTGGGGGAGGAGAGAGCAGCTCTGTGGAAATAGCTCAGCTCTTTTTTCTGCAAGGAAATGGCAACTAGGGGCAGAAGATGGTTGCTGGATTTGTTTCCACACCAAGGCTAAGAAAGAAATAAACCAAGGTAAGGATGAGCAACTTTAACCCTCCTAACATTTGGCTGCAAATACTGCAGAGAAATGGCTGAGAAATTGCAGGTAAGCAGGGGAAAAAAAACCCTCAGGGCTGGGTTACAAGAATGCAGAGCAGCTGGGATGGATAAACCTTGCCAGTATAAAAGGCCTTACTCATCAGGAAGGCACGACCTTCTTTCTTGTAGGGGAGGGCTGGGTTGGGGCTTTCTGGGCTACTGATGTCCTTACGAGAGGCTTCTTGCTGCAGCAGGCTTTGCACAGAGTGGACCTCCAGAAAGCAAAGTGCTCCCGAGGCTGTCAGCAGCACAAGAGCCAGGGTCTGGTGCAGCAAGGCTGAGGCTGCTCTGCCAGCCTGCAGGTTCAGCTAAAGGACCCTTTGGTCTGGGTTTTGAGGCTGAAGGGATCAGCTTTGCTCCAGGTGAGGAATGTCAGCTCTGATTCCTCTCGTATCAATCTGTCCACGTTTCCTTAACGTGACCTTTGGGTTTGAAATGAACAGCAGCACCCCCCTGTTCCACAGCAAATCCTGGGTCTGAATATTTACATGTATGGTTTTGTTCTGAACTGGAATTCATGACACACTAAGGTCAGCCCTGGTTTTTTCATGTTTGTAAATGCCTCCTTTCTTTGGTGGGGCTCCAGATGTTTTCTTTTCAAGCAGAAAGACTTACAGCTGAAACCACTACTTCTCCAGCTACCTACTTCTGTTCTTTATGCTAGGAATTATCTTTGCAGGATCTTGCGTCACCTTGTGATGCTTCAAGAGGCAGTTCTGCTCTTTGTTGCTTTATCCCAATTATTTTGCTGATACAACGTTACTGCTGTTTAACTTGCTCAGTTGAGGAGACGTGAAAAAGCGGAAGACTTTGTCTGTTGCATTGTTTTGTTTGCTTGTGCTGTGTAATTGCTGTTGCTGGAAGCGGCTTTCAGGCTGATGATGCCAGCTTAAGGTAACTCCTAGGCTGTTCTTCTGACATCTCTCTTCTTTGTTTACAGTAGTTCCTAATTTGGGAAGAGCCCCAGCTAAGAAGAGGTTTTTGGTGGGATTAGTAGGGGATGAGTTTGAGGGGCAGGCAGGTAATCAAGGTGGGGAAGGCTGATGTCAGCAGGGGGCTCACAGGAGTGGAACTTTGTGCCCTGAGGCACCAAAAATGGCAAGATAGTCAAAAGAACCTGTGGGGGGGGGGGGGGGGGGGCAGGGAAGGGAA
>NW_010400204.1:11240-39819 GCF_000710305.1 Buceros rhinoceros silvestris
TGTAAATCGCCGGAGGCGGGGTGTGGCAGGAGGCAGGTAAGGGAAATTAGGAATGAAAATGAGGGGAATGGCTGCAGTGCTGGTTTTGTGGTTGGTGGTGCTGTGAGGCCGCGAAGCAAGAAGGACCTTGGCCCAGAAGCGCGATGGTCTCCATCCCATGCAGCCTGAAGCTGGTAACACACAACACAAAAACTGGGCCAGAGCCACCAGAATATCTCAAATATGCAGAATTGGGTATTAATTTTCTTGTGCAGATAGATTATTCTGCCTAGAAAATATGTTCTTCTGAAATAAGCAGTGATTTCTTTTTTTTTTTTTTAATTAATGTGTTAAATAGTGTTTGTCCTAGCTCCTGGTGCCAAAGATGCCACAGGATGAATACACCTTTGGGCACAGCATGAATCAGGATAGTGAACAAGGCCAACAGATACTGAACATTCCTGAATCCTGGTTGCTCCTTCTACACCATTCAGGTGGGAGGAACAGATTTGCCCCTGGCCTCAGTCTATGAACTCAGGGTGAAAAATTTGATGATACGAATCCAAAAAATCTTCCCAGGCTTTCTTACTATGGCGGTAGGTTTTTGTTTGCTTATTGTTATTTTTACTGTGGCCAGCATTGGAAATGTTATATGCTCGAGTACAAAATGACGCGAGTCAAAGGCAGGATAACAAAAGCCACGCTTTCACCGAACCCATGAGATAAAAAGGAGCATGTTAATACAGTCAGAGGATTTCTGACTTGGATATCCCCCCTCAATCATCTGCATCTAGTAAGTCTGAGTTTCATCCCTCTGGGTGTTAAGAATGAATATCAGTGTTGTGGACAACCACAAAAGCCTTTTAACAGAGGTTTAACTACCAAGCCCAGAAGGATGTTTTGGCTCTCAAAAGAAGGTAATAAGCAGCACTTCAGGTGAAACAGCTTGTTCCGTGGTTAAGAAGCCGGCACAAAAATTTATTTTAAGTTGGAAGAGCATTAGCATAATGGCTGTTGTTATTTTTATAACATGCACTTAGATTAGTACTGAAGAAAGTACCTGAATAACTTCAGGTCACCTTCGATGAGGAAAGCACTTAGGCACACGATACAACTTTCTGCAGGTATTAAAATCATCTCAGTCTCTAGAGCATTTACTGAACCAAACTCGGTATTTATCAGTAAATTGTATGAAAAGCCACTTTCATATACACACAGCTTGAGTTCTCAAAAAACCAAATGTGAACTAGAAATATTTCCATGACTCTTGTGTTTAATTGCATGTGAGAAAGAAAGGATGGTTGGGATGAGAATAAAACCAGTCCCCTGTAGTGTGTTATTAGCTTTTGAGCCCGGAAGAGGAGATCATGGGCAATAAATAGAGCAGGATAGTCTGATGTACTTACTACACCAAGAAATGGAAAACCAGTGTGAATGAAAGAGAAAAATGTGGGGGTTTTAACCCTTTGTCTTGGGAAGCTTTAGTTGGTCATCCACTTAGTTATCCGAAAGATGTTTTACGTGAGGCTTCTGTCCTCTCTTTGATGCATCTTTGTGCAGCTTGAAGGAACGCTTGGAGTGCAGCAGCATCCTTTACAATAATAAAGGACCACTAAGGCTAGCACTTCAGAACCTCGGACCCCCTCCCTCTTGGGCGATTCTCCCTCTTGGGTAACAACTTCTTAATTGTTTTGTAGTGCCTGTCAAGCCATTTTCATCTGGAGTTTGATCTTTGCGGCTTCCACTTCAGTTTTCAAGGGAAAACATTGATGTAAAATCATGCCCTTTGACAGATGTGGGGCGTGATTCTCCTACACCCCTTGAGTCAGGCAGAATAATACCTGTTGTGATGTTATTCTAAAGAATATGAGCTTCAGCATCGGCACTGACCAGCCTGGAGGAAAGCAGAGACCCGAGAGTATAGGGAGCTGCCTAAGCAAAGGTAAGTGTATGGATTTGATCCGATTTACAGAGCAGAGAGCTCCGACTGCCCTTGCTATAAAACTGTAGCTGGGGCAGTGGGACCGAGCTTTCTTATTTTTCACTGTTGGAAACGTGTGTTTTAAGTCTCCTTGAAAAGCGGAAGTTCTGGATACACCACTCCGCCTTTTTCATCTAAAAAGCCCAGACCTTAACCACCAAACTTTTAAGGTAAATAAAGCAGCAAATCATCCTGTGTGTTCATGTGGCATTGAGCAGAGCGGGGTCACAACTCCGAATGAGGTCAGAGTGGCACAAAGTGCAGCCAGAAGAGAGTTGGTGAGCAAAGTTACTTTGGCTTTGCCTGTATGCTCGTGCGTCTGTCACAAAATGTACAGCCTGATTCTTCTCTTGTGCTGGTATGAGAAGTCTCCGCAGAAAACAGAACAACACCAGAGGAAGCAAGGAAACAAACTGGCTTGTTTAAAATTGCTCTGCTACCGATACGCTCCTTCACCAGCTTGCCCAGATTAGACACAACCGTGTATACCCACTCGCAGACTGGTTCTGAATCCTGTACCCATGATTTTGTCTCTTGTCAGAAGATGCTTTTATGACGCAATCTGTATTTATAACTGGATTCTATGTGTCCTATTGCATGGAAACTATAGCACTAATTACTTACACCCCTGACTACCGGGTAAAGGGACAGGGGGCTTTTTCCAGGCACATATTCTTTTCTCTTTTTTCTGGATAAACTGATTTTTTTTAATTTTGATTCTCTCCTATCACTGTAGCAATGGTCTTTTCCTCAGGGTCCTTTTAGAAGAGGAGATAATCTTCTTGTGTGAGCTTTTTTTTTCCCCTTAAAATCTCCCCTCAGACTTCCTGTCTCTCAACAGACAGAGAAGAAACTTTGCCATGCTGAAAAACAGCAAACCCCAGGTTCCTGCAAGTACCCCCTAAGCTGCGGTCAGCTGCCAAAGACACCGCTGCCTGGACTTGCCTTGGGTTGGGGAGGGAAAGGTGGCTGCCTCTTTCTGCAGAGGATTTAACCGCTAACAGCATGCAACTCGTGTTGATGTGGAGCCGCATCCACACCTAAGCGTGACTGCAGTGGAGGCCAGTCTGTGCCTAGCTTGCAGACCTGCTTCCGCAGCAGGTCAGAGAGGCGGCCACCTTGCCGAAACCCCAGGCCTTCCCTGTGTTGCTGTTCCCACCTTCATTCTGCCTAATTACTGAGCGAGCTCTTCACACTCTGCCGTGTGCCTGCCACAGTGGGGCTCTGATGTGGGTTAGGGCCCTGGGGCTCTAAATACAGTGGAAGTCATTAATAGGTCAAGGAAAAAAATGTTGAAGCATGCGGTAAGGATGGAGAAGGAGCAGAACTCTGAAAATTCCCAGAGGTCTGCTGGCCTGAGCTCAGAGAAAACTGTTCTGTGAATTCCAAGATCGTGGCTTAACTCTTTGATGGTGCTTCTTTTTCCTGACTGAGGATTGGTGGTCTTGACCAGCCCCCCTCTTCATCTCTTCTTACCCACTGACAAAGCCTCTGGGTGGAACAGGGGTTTGGTTTGCAGGGGAGGGTCTCGTCTCCAGCAAGAGAACCGCACTGTCCTGTTCTCCGCTGTAACCCTCTGATCCACCAGCCCAGAGTACCACAGTGGAGCAAATGCTTTGCTTTGTCAAAGTGTTTCCTTTAAGGTAATGTCAGTGATGCCCATATTGGATGCAACTATTAAAAAACAAAACTCAAACCAACAAAACCAGCAAATACTAAACCCTGTAGCTAAAACCTTTATGATGACGGCATCAAGTCAGAGGGGTCTCTAACCTGACTAGAAGTGGGGACAGGGGAGGTGCTGCCTTGTAATGACTGTTTTACGTGCTGTGTAAACAGACTCTCATCTGCCAGGACCCATGAGGGAACTCATGTTCCCGTATTCCCCCAGCCCTCCCCTACCAGCTGATCTGTGCCTGCCCTCTAATTTCCTGACAGCGGTGCCAATGTACAGGCTAATAACGTTTGCAGCAATCCTGGGAGACAGCAGTGTGCAGGCTAGCTATGGGGCTGCAGGGTCCAAAGGAGGATTAATTAGGGGAATTGTGGCATCTGGACTGGGGGAGCTTTTGAGAAGCCCTTCATCCAGCTGGTGGGAGCAGGAGTTCAGGCAAGCACCCAAATATTTCTGTGGAGAACTGGAGTGCCGTCCCTAATTGAAGTTCAACCGCTACTAAGTCCCCTTGGTAATTTCTCCTCCTTTCTTCCTCAGACTATCTCTTTTGTTGTTATTTTTGTCTATAAGCTAATGAAAACACATTTGAAAGTAAAATGATGGATTTCTCAGGGACTCTGACCCTTAGGGGCAGCCATGGAGATACTGCTGAGTACACAAGCTCCTGTTAATTAGAGCAGAGTGACTGATTCATAGGAAATAATTTATTCAATTAATTTAGCCTCTCTTTCTTCTGCAAGTTATCTATGAAAAGTTTACGATTTTGTTGCATTCAGCTGTGTGGAGTTGACCTCCACGCAGCTTGAAACGTAAGCTCTGACTTTTAGTTTTCCAGTGGACAGAGGTACTGGAGTTGGTGCTCTTCCTTGGTTAAACAACGGGCTTTTAATATGTGCCTTGGAAAACTGACGTTCGTTGTTGCAAATGTAGAGGTGACCTTCCACGAATATTATTAACCATGGCATAGAAATAACTCTGCCGGTGAACCCATTTGCTAGAACAATGATCTGGAAAGTCTGTCCAGCATTTCCCTCCTGTGTCTGACGCAGCGTGTCTTTGTGAGCCTTCCCCTCCGGAGTGCTCGGGGAATTTCCACTCTTTCTCCTTCACCAGACCTGTGCAAAGTCCTTTGCTTCCGCTTACCTCCACATCGAGGCAACCTCTCCGGAATATCAATTGGCTGATCAAAGCAGCCATGAAGCACAGTTGTTAAAGTCAAAGTCATAAAATTCACTGCCAATAGTCTGATGCCTACTTGCTGAAGTCCTTGTCGGCAAGGTGGGTATTTATTCACCAGGAAGCATTCACAATGCTTATCTCACACGGTGAGCCCAACCCACGGCTTTTCTGCCACGCGTGGGTTGTAAATCTGTGCTCAAGGTAGCATCGGTTTTGGTAACAGCTTTTCTCACTCCCGTCATCCAAAAACATTTTTAAAGAGCGGTGGTGCTGCGTGAAAATGAATGCACGGCAGCTTCCTTGTAACAGGTGCGTAATATTTCAGTAATAGGCTTGTGGGATGTTTATTCGCTTGCCAAATTCATTTATCAGGTATTGGCTTCAAAGGATTTCCCAACAGGATCTCTGCAGAGATTAGCGAGCTAGGCAAATGTGCTTTGAACAACTGCATCCTTTCATCAGGCAGTCGCTCGGATAATTCCAGCATCCACATGCTCGCTGCTGGAATGGGTCAGCTGGTAACTGCATTAACCATTTTTCTAGCGGTCGTATGTTTGTATTCATACAGATCCCACAAGGGCGACGTTTGTTCGGCAGACTGTTAGTCAAGAGACACCTGCTCATCCTTGCCCGTACGTGTGCAGTTTCAGCTAGCCCACTGTCGCCCCAAGTAACCTTTTTGCCTGGAAAGAGCTGCTGTATAAAGAAACTTAAAAAAAAAACCCAACAACACACCAACCAAACTCCACCAAAATATGCTGTGAGACTTTGTCAGCACAGGCTGACAATACTTTGTTTTGCAAAATAATTGAAGAAAAATTGCCTTGAAGATGTAAGAGCATTTTATTTCAAAGTATTTTAGAATAAAGTACTCTGTTTTCATTTTCTTGTTCTTCAGAAGGTGTTTTTATTTTGTTTTTAAAGTTGAAAGTTAAATGAAACTTACTTTTAGTTGAAGAAAATTGTCATTTGGTTAGAACTTCTTTCCCCTGGAAATTTTTCTTAGGAGAGGTCTTGAAGGGATTGCCGTTTTGATGGAGGACAGATAGTAATCCTGAAATATGAGGAACTTCCATGGTTTGAAAATTCAGAAGTACAGCCTTGACATACCGAGTTGTGCAACAGACATATTGGAACCCATGTTTTATTAGCAGATTAACGAATAAATAGCAAAAGTTTTGTTAGTCTTGTCCCAACAACTAAATGGCTTTTTCCTTTTCTTACCTGCTGCATCCTATAAAATTTCTGGTCTTAAATGCTGCAGTAACTCGTCATGAAAAACTAATCGGCCTGACTTATTAAATGGCCAGTTATCTCTAAATAAATGAAGTTTTCTCCTTTTTCGGATGATCGGCTTCCTACTCTATGAAAATGAGGCTCTATCTGAGATACCTGAAGTGGAGAACCGTCATTCTTTCACTGATTTTTTTCAAAATGTGGGTCACCATACATAAGGTACCAGCCTTAAAACCTCTGGTGACTCAAATATGTTTTTTCTGTGCCTTGAGCTGTAGAAGATGTAAGGGTTAGCGCATGATTTTTCGGCCTTTTATTTGTTTCTGTGTCATCTTTTTTTGAGTCTTTTAGATTGTGGAGGGCTGAAAGATTACTTAATGTATTAATTTTGGAGTACACCAGGGCTTTCCTGCCTCATGAAACCAAACCTTACCAAGTCTTCAGTGCAAAGGGAACGAGGGCCGTGGAGGCAGCACAAAAGGAAGAAGGGCTTTGTGAGAAACAGAAATGGAACAAGGAGGGCAAAAGTGTTTGCAGATTTGGGAACTGGCCTAACATGCTTGTGGGTGTCTATTTTGTTGTTGTTGTGGGACACATTTTGTTGTTATTTGTCAAGCATAATGTTTTAGCGTCAAAGCAGTGGTACCCTCCTAGCAACGCCCTTCCTTTGTCTGCATCCTTTGGAGGTCCCTAGCTGCTCGTGCAGACTGTTGAGCAAAGGACTGACTGCTGCTCCCAAGCGGATTCAATAAGCTGGATCGCTTCCTCGTGTTCACTGTAACAACTCAAGAGCAGATGTCTTGGGCTGAAAAGCTCGAGTTGAGTTTTGCAGACCCCAGAAATGGTAAGATGTGATACAGATCTGTGGTTTGGGCTTGGCCTGCTCCAAGGACACGTGCCAGCTGTGTGCTCCACATCTGGATTCAAGTCTGCATTCCCCAAAGAGCCCTGCTTGGAGCTCAGGGATGCTCCCAACTGCAGGCTTTGCTTGTGCCCTTCTCAGTGCATCAGAACCGGTGTGGGAGAGCCATGACAGCCTTCCATGCACAGTTTTTGCCGTGGTAGTAGTGCAAACAGGTAGGACATCACCACCTCGTCTTTCCCTGCCAGACAGCCCACACGGAGCCACTATTGATGCGTTCCACCACAGTTTACCCCTGTGTCCCAGGTCTTGGATCTGCTGGGGGACCAGGACCTTGCAGCTCATGCACCCAGCCACAGGCAATTGGCAGGAGGCAGCGGGGAAGGACACTGGCAGGCTCAGCTGAATGGCTCTGGCATGGAAACCTCTGCGTGCAGAGCCCTTTGGCAGCGAGGGAAGCAAAGCCAGAGCACACTGCTGCTTTCTATCAGGGAGAGTTTAAAAGCAACTTGCTGGCTGAGTGAAGCAGCAGTTGCAAGGAAATTCCACTCCCCGCTCCCCCCCCAACACCCAACACTTTTTTTTTTTTAATGACAGCAGTGTTTTAATCAACCTGTGCTGAGCATGAAGGTCTGAGTGGGAGGAATAGCTGGGGAGGGGAGGAGGAGCAGAGGAATGGCTGGCTGCTGGCATATGTCTGAGCCAAGGGATGCTCTCTGCCTAGGAGGACAGTTAACCTACACAAAATGTTCTGGCTTCTTGCCTGTATCAGCCACGTCATGCCGCTCCAGCCTTTTGTGCCAGATCCCCGAGCTGGTGACTGTCGTTCTGACAGAGGGAGAGAGACAAAGGAAAGATAGAAAAGATGTGGGGGAGAGAAGAACCACCAGTCCCAACACCACAGCCCAGTAGTAAGCTTGCTGTCAAGCCCAGGTGGAGCAGTGCTATTTCTGGGGAAGGAGCACTGCTGGCAAGGTAGCCTGCAGAACAGAGCAAGGCCAGGCTGAAGGTCTCAAAGAGTGAAGTCAGCAGAGCTCCACAGAAATGGCTCTGAACGTGCGGCATGTAGGGAACCTGAACTCAGCCTTATGCAAGGGCTATTCTGACAGCCAGCTCACCACAGCTGCCCTGTTCTCCTCAGGCCAGGAGTTTTGCCACTTCCTCCCTTACAAACTCCATCTTCTGGAGAAGGCTGTTAGCTCTGTGGTTTGAGTTTGGAACTGGCGGCTCAGGGGAGCCCAAAGGAGGGTCCGCCTGTGCCCCATAAACACCGGGGTGGGAGCAGGGGGGCACAGCCACCTCTGGAAGCTGATGCAGCAGCGAGCGTTTATAAGTGAAGAGACTGATGCAAAGTGCATCTCAATAGCTGAAAGCTGTGTGCCACTTCACTTTAAGATCTGGCTGCTAATCTCATAACTTGCACTAAAACTGTGTTTTCAAGCTGCTCTCCGAAACCACTTATCTACTTCAAAAATATTTTTAATGTAACATGAGATTCTCCGGTAGCTCAAGTTCCAAGGAAAACCACAAAATAAAACAAGATTCAGGTCAGAATAACTTATTATTCCAGAATATTTGAAGATGAGGGAAGATAATCTAGGATCATTTGAATGAAAGGACTCAAGGTGGGGAAGCTTGAAAATCATTTAATTTATTTTATTTAGACTTTTCACAGGGAAAAAAAAGAAGCATCTAGGGACCATTAAAGTGATGTTTAAATCTGTAAAAGCCAAAAATGGAGAAATCTGTTGGAAGTGAATAGACAAACAGTTGGTTTGAAGTAGACGTTAGAGAAGTACGGAAGAACCACAGCTGCTCTAATCGCAACCACCACCCAAGGTATGGGTCTTTCCTTGAGCCAGCCTGTCACGCAAGGACCACACCAGATGTCTTGATAAATCCCTCTCCCGTGCTGGCAGGCACCATTCCCGCAGTCTGCTTCAGCCTCTGAAGGGCAGAGCTGGGGGGGTTGGGGGTGGGGGATGGACAGGGGGTTACAGCAAACACCTTCCAGCTGGTAGGAAGCTTTCATCTGCTCCAAATGGATGGTGGGGCTGCTTAACGAAGCTGTGTATTTATCTAACGTGTCCTCAGAGAATTCTAAGTGACACTGCTGTACCTCGGTGGAAAGGCAGCAGAGGTTGAAAAGGTAAACAGAAAAGCCTGGTGGATGGCTTTATAAAAGCTTCAGCCCTTTCTGCTTTTCTTCCTCTGAATCCACTGATACCTCGCTGGAGGTGAAATGCACGTGACAATCAGCTGGAAGGCAGATATACCTGTTGTTGTTCGGGTGCCACGTTCACACCCAGCATTATGTGGGACACAAAAGAAAAGTGGGGGGGGGGAAGTATTTTCTGTGCTTTTTGCCACTTGCCTGGGGTTTAGGTGTAAAGAATCATGAAAGATTTTGTTTTCAGGGCCCTATTTTCTTCCCACCTCTCTAATGTTAGCAATATTATCTGTACCAATTTTGTTGTTCAGCCATCTCTGGTGGAAAACTTCTTGCATCAACAGTAAAGCTCCTTCAGGTTTAACTGGATGTTTTTGCTGTTGAGAAAAAAAGTTCCTTTCTCTCATACCATTTAATAAAAAACACTTCTCCAAACCCTGGAGCTTTTGATAACTCTATAAGATATTTGAAGAGGTGGAAGACTTAACAGAGGAGGGGGGAGGTACTCCTCAATACATCTTTTGCTGGGGGAGTGCTGTAGACCACAGACACCACGGTCCTCTCTGTCCACCTGCACTTAAAATGTCTTTCGCAACAGAGCGGGCTGGGGTTCCTCGCATCGCAGCGTGGAGATGTGCTTGTCCAGTGGCCTCCCTAGAGCCCACCTCTATAACAAAGGTAGAAGCAGAGAGGTGTGTAGAAAGATGGAAGATGCTGGGAACGTGTTCATTGCACCCAGTTTGGCCCATCAAATTAATCCCTGAGTTAGACATTGAGACCAAACTGGTGACCTGGCTCCAGCTGGTCAGTGGAAAGGAGCTGCTCATCCTGACGGGAGCACATGTCCCTCTTCTGCTAAACACCCACCTTAGGGCAGTGTGACTCACTCCCCACAGATTGTCCTCACCCTGGACATCGCGCCAGCCTAACTGGCTGGCACAGAGGAGTCGCTTAATTTTGAGGCGGGTATTTTAGCAGGATAAATCCCATCTCAGGTTTCTGAACAGCCAAAGCAACAACCAGTTGTTAAGTAACGATGGTTTTGTCACGCTGGCTTTCTAGCAAGTCCTGTGGTCAAAACAGACTCCAGCAATTAGCTTTGCTCAGTCTCCCTGATTAAAAAAAAACCGCAAAACCCCATAAGTAGCACGCCATTTAACATAGGACCTACAAAAAGAGGTAACAATGCAAAATGAACTTGTGTTAAATCTTAATAACTGGGTTCAGCACATACTAAGCTAAAGTTAGACAAACTGCCTTTTGACCAGGGTGGGTTTAGGTGCGGTGTAAGAGTGAACGGCCCACGAGGTAGCGTGCCTCCTTCAGCTGATGGGGGATGTAAGACCAGAATTGCCCTCGCATGTATTTGCAGCCATCCCCAGAGCAGCTCTTAGATGGGCATCACTTGAGGCCATGTCTCATTGAGTCCCTGGATGTGTCTGAAGGAGGGTACAGGGCCCTTGTAAGCAGTGCAGAGCGTAGCGCCGTCCTTGTTCTGTAAGACGACATCTCCTGTGCTCGCCTGGCATCCTCAGCAGAATTCCTGGGCAATGCTGCTGTTACGCAGCAGCTGGTAACATCACTCTCATACAGAGATCCTTCCTGGAGTGGGCAGGAGGGACCGATGTATGTACTTTTGGACCTAAAAAGAGGAAAACGTATGAGCTTTGTTTGACCTGTGTGAGTTATTTGAGTGCCAGGTTACACAGGCAGCCTCACTGACATCAGGAGGACAAGTCTGTCTTTTTCCTACAGCCCCAAAGAAGCAAAGCCCCCTTGTTCAAGAAGCACTCCAGAGCATGAATGTATGTCTGCTGAGCATGTGTGCTTGCACTCAGGTCCATGCCACGCAGGGATCTCTGTCTGAGGGTGGCTTTGGACCACGCTTAGAGGCTTTACTCTAGAGGAGGTGGGAGCTACTAGTATGAAGCAGGGGCTTCATTTGCTTGTGAAAGAAGCGTGTCAGCTGTGGTGTTTCATTGTGGTTTCACGGTCATCGTAAAGGCCCTTTTCTTGGTGGTCATTACACAATGACCTGGGATCCAAGCCTGCTTCTGGGCCTTCAAACCCACCAGTGACCAGATCAGTAACTTTCTCTCAGGTCTCACTGGCTGTTCTTCCCACCAGACAAGGGGGATATTTTCAGCATCACTGGTTTGGTGTTAGCAAGTATGAAGAAAATTAAGCATCAACATCTTTGCTCATCCATTCCAGGTCCAAGTTGTGGAGGCGCCAGTAATATTCTTGAGAGAGTCTGGAATTTCCTTTGGACTCCTGGCACACAGCAAGAGGCAGCAGAAGCGTTTGCAAGGCAAATGCTTGCTGATGGGCCTGCCCCAAACTCACCAGTTACAAGCCATTTGCATGGAAATGACATTGCAATTACTATCCTAGAGCTGCATCCAACCTCGGCTTCTGCCAGCAGAAGATACTGAGTACCAGATGGCAGAAATCCTACCCGAGCACCAAGCGGTTTAAACTGCTCCTTTTGCTGGGAATTTAAACGGTCCATATGCTGAAAGTATAATGCTTGGCTGCACCCTGCCTGCCTAGCAGAGGTCTCTGCTGTCTGGGCTACGGGAGATGAGCAATTAGCTCATAGCAGCTACGAGCTTGTATCCCCCCTTATATGTTCCAACGTCAGCCTGGGCACGTGTTAAAACGGCCGATCTCGCCTCCAGAGGAGAGTGGTGGCTTCTGCGTTTGCAATCTGACTGTCAAACTGGGGCTGTTGGGACAGAGGCTTGAGAGAAAAGCAAAGGCTGAGAGTGGTGTGGGTGTCCGGTCTCCCCTCTTTCTTAGCTGTCTGCTTCTGAGCTCAGCTGGTGAAACCCCGAGCTAAGTGACTCCAAGAGCATAGTTTGTCCTGGATTTCAGGGCAGCACTAACACGGCTTTCCAGGGGATCTGCAGGACCCACAGTGCCTGGAGCAGAAGGTCCTCAGCTCTGGTCACAGGTTGCTCATCACCGGGCAGCTAGGACAGCCCTGCTCTTTCATCATCTGGGTGACCTCATTTGGTTTGCTTCTCCCCCGAGAAGATCCCTCTGCTTCAGGCGCCCTTCATAAGTCTTCTTCCCAAAATCTGCCGTCAGTCGGGCTGGAGAGGCCGTACCTGCTCCAGGGCAGTGATGCCCTTTTTCGTGTGAAAAGGTGACCAGGCACAGCGCTTCAAATGAACAAGTGCTCCGTCTGGTGCGGAAATGTTATTCCTCCTCCTGGTTTACAGCCTCCTCTCTGATTCATCCAGCCTCCCTTTGCCTTTTGTGCTGGAGCTGAACTCCAGCCGAATGAGTCAGGGAGAAAATTCCCTTCCTGGTCAGCTCACTCGGAATTACTCCTCCGCCTAAAGTGTACTCGGGCTCACTGCCTCCTGATTTATTACGTAATGTTTGACTAATTTAAATCACATTTTTTATTTACTGGCCCAGTAAATAATGAGTTGTTGTTCATCGGTCGCTTTTTCTCTCTCCAGCTCTGGTACTACCAACGCACGTTGGTTTCTCGCATCTGACATCCTTACCTGAATCATTTACATACATGCAAAGATAGGGAGGTCAGATTTTTAGCAGTCTTGCAAGGTCACTGCAGATAAAGCTAAGATGTCATTTGGGTTTTGCTTGTCCTTTTCATACGGAAAAATTGCATTTTTCTATTCATAAGGAGACTTCTGTTAGCAAACGTAAGAGTGCCTTGAAACCGATATTTTAATCACGCATGTAGTTTTTTTATGATTGTGACTATTAGTATTTAGCATGCTTGTTATCCTTGATGTTTTGTGCCCAGAGGGTCTCCGGATGAACAAAGCAGCACATGCTTTAGTAAATTATTCTCTCTGTGTCTCTGAGTTGTTGACCCTTTTAAAACCAGTTTTTGCTAAAATATACATATATATTCAAAATATAGGAAAACAGGACGGTGGCGTTCCTAATAGAAATGGACAACAAGCATTTCCGGGTGCGAATGACTCTTTCCAGCTGTTCCTCTGAGCGCTGTGTCGGACCTAGACAACTTCTAAGGGGCTGTGATCCTGTAAGAGGAACCCTGAGCTCCCTGGAGGCAGCACTTGAAGTACTGCTGTTACAGTGAGCGTTAAACCAAACTTCTAAACGCTTTCAGGCATGTGAAGACAAGAGCTCCATAACGAGCGTTTTGGGCTACGTCTGCCAAAGAGTCTGAGTGCCAGATGATGCCTCCACTGCAGTGGGTCACTGGGGTGACATCTCCTCACCTCCTCGTATTGTGGGGCAGGCAAAGGCAGCTTGGGCCTGAAGGGAGATCTGATAGCCCCATTCTGCACAGACGTCACCTGGTGAAACCCTTGCCACCAGCCCAGTGCAGGAGCATGCTGGGCTATTTGGTGCCCCAGCAGAGCCTTGTTGCCAGAGGACAAACCCCCAAGTGAGGAAGAACCAGTAGCCGTTTGCTGCCAGAAAGCCCCTTAGATGACCGTGAGTTAAAGTTGTCTATAGGCTGCTTTTAAGCTCTGCCTGTGCATCTCTGTCCTTTGTGCGGGTGGCTCTTCCAGAACCGGCTGGATCCTCCTCATCCGTGGCCCGCCATGTTTCAGAGGTGGGAAGACATGGCTCATGGGTTCTGTCCAGGCTTACAAACTCTCCAATTCCCCCCCTAAAAGCAGTTCACAGGAATCATAAAACCTTGAACTGAAGGAGGCTTAACCCTTCCTACTATGTATGAACTTGTCTCTAGTGTTTCATTGGGCTCCGGGGCAAGTTTGTTCATCTCAACAAAAGCCATTTCCCAAATACAGCAAATAATTGTAGGTAGTCCTTAAGAGTAGACACAAATCCATTTTCACAGGTAACATGTCCTACATCTCAGCAAGTGGACTCCATTTCCACAGAGTAAGTAAGCAGATAAAGGAGTTGAGGTTTGGAAACTTTCAAAGAAAATAAATATCACACGATGGGGGAGATGAAAAGCTTTCTCACATATAGCATGAGCTGAGGTGGTATCGCCATGGCTTGCGTCACCATGGAGATGGTGCTCACTGCTTACATGTGGCTGTTTGATGATGGGCAGATGGGAGATCTGTAAGAAAGCTAGAAAATAATCTAGATTTCATGAGTTTGGGACTAGAAAATGGAAGTTAGGTGGTTAAAAAATGTTATGGATTAGAGAATAAGTCACCAGACTAGGACACTCCGGTGTGTTTTTTCAGAATTTATTGCATTTACTCTCTCAGCTTACAGTGGTGAAATATAAATGCCAACAACTGACAGAGAAGTTAAACTGTTCCAATAGCTATTGACATTTTATACTCCTCAGATGGCATTAGCCACAAAATACCCCTTGAGTAATAATACATGTGCTAAATATCAACATTAAGTTTCAGTATTTGTCATCAAATGTACTTTTATACTGAAGCTGCCCATGCACAGAAAAACAGGAACAAGTGATACTTGCAGACAGCAAGAAGGGAAGAAATACCGTGCTAACTACAGAAACAAGCCTTCAGAAAACCGCTCTGGTTATTAGTAAAAGAAAACTATGAGAAGTAAAAGAAGCAATAAAATGAGAAAACTAGAAAAGAGAGATTCTCGCATGCTGAACGCTAAATGTAAAACTAAATGAAGTAGGAAAAAAAGATTTTGAGGAGATCTTTGCCAATAACTTCAAAAGTGATGACAGCAGCAGCAGAATCAGCAACAACAAACACAACCACCTTTGACACAGGAAAAGAGACAATGAAAACAGTAGATGGTCAAGAACTAACATAAGTATTCCAGAGCAGCAAGGTCCTTATGGAAAGAGGAGATTCATTACTGGTCTCACTATTCACTACCTGTAGGGCAGGGTCTTACATCAGAGTTGTATTTGATGCTGAGGAGCCTACAGATCTACGTAAACCAGGAGCGATTTCTGGACAAATCACAAGATCAAGATAGAGGTCATTGAGGAGTTATAAGGGAATACAGATAAGAAACTATTCAACAACTAATTGTGCTGGGTAACTGTCCCGGTTCCTCTGGGACAGAGCCCAGGCCAGCTGTGCTGAGCCGGCCTTAGCAGGGTGCAGTCAGCCAGGTCAGCTGCCCCCAGCTGCCAGGGTGCAGTCAGCCAGGGCAGCTGCCCCCAGCTGCCTCTCAGCTGGGTCCCATCCCATAATCGTCACACTCAGCATAAAGGGGGCAGTTTGAGGAGGGTGGGGGCTCCTCCTGAGCCTGCTCCTCATCTTCCTTCTCCTCCTGCTTCTCCTTCTCCCCATCCCTGGAGGGTTTGCTCGTCACTCTGCTCCTGAGGAGCTGCCTTCCCGCTGGCTGTGGCCGCTGTGCGTTGGCTGGGCTGAGTGTCGCTGTGAGCACTTTCTGTTGGCACTGGGGGACTTTGGCTGTGCCACGGAATCTGTTTGCATTTCAGCCCGGGGGTCTCCTCTCCTCTTCCTGACCCCCTTCTCTGCTGGGGAGGGGTCACAGGGTGATGGAGAAACTGCTGCCGTTTAGGCCCGGGTATGGGCTTTTTCCCGGCTGGGTAACGTATGGGTTAAATGTGTCACTAGTCTTCAGCAATGACTGTAGGCATTGCTGGGAACTACAGATCAGTAAATGTCCATTAAAGACCAGTCAAACTTGTAGAAACAATCATAAACAGAGTTCTTAGACACAAAAATAAATACACGTTGCTGAGAAAGAGCTGCACAGATTTGACAAAGTCTCACCTTAAAAATGCATCAGAGAGGCTTGGAGGCTCGCAACTACCTGAATAAATGTGATCCAGCTGGTACGTAACGATCATCTATTTCCCAGGGCTTTTGACAAGATCTCTCACCCCGTGTTTTTAAGGAAGGGAGGCTCTCGTGGAGTCTGCAGAGCAACGGACATGGCAGGGAGTTGCTGGACAGCAAAGTTCTTGCTCTACGTGTCTGTGTGTTTTTCAGCAGAGCTGGTGAATCGTGAAGTGACAAATTCTGCAGAAAAGATAAAATAACTCGGGGTAATAAAATATGGGACAGTTTTTGAGGGAGAATATCAAAGAAGTCTGTAAATTTGGGAGTGATGTGGAGCAAGTGAATGGGGAATGATGATTCAGTATTTCTGTCAGTACAAGACCCATAAGATACCCAATGAAACTTATAAAGTGGCAAGACAAATAAACAAAAGTATTTTTTGCCGTAATACATACAAACTCTTAGACTCTGGTACTCATTGCCACTGAGCATCACAGATGTCAACTAAAACCAGATGTAAAACCAAATTAGGCAACGCGGGGCTCTCAGTGGCTGGGACTCGCTGGCCTGAATGAATTTCAGGTCAGGCTCAGTACAGCAGTTTCAACACGCTGTGGAAAAAAAGTCACGTTGCCAAGGGCGTGAAACGGTACTTGTTGTATTACTCTATTCTTCTGTTTAAACTGTGTCCTTAGGTGGCCAAGTGAGCTGTCAGAGTTTCGCTTTTGGCACAGCTGGTCAGAAGAACTATATGCCATCAGAAATCGAAGCACTTTGCAAAAGAGGTTTACTATCAGCAGAGTCCGGGAAGAAAAGGAGTGGAAAAGGTACTGACAGTGGAGTGTTGAAACGTGCCGTTCGATTTTTTTATTTTGAAACAGCTTTCTGCCTTGATTTTTCTTTTTTTGTTTTATATTAACTTTTTTTTGCTACAACGTAATATTAGTTTTAAAAAGTCATAGTCAAAACAGAATGTTTCAGTTGCCGTTATAACAAAACTCCTCAGTCATCTTGCAATACATTGAGCGTTTTGTTTCGTTGGTTTTTAATTCTTCTTTGCTGAGAATTTCAGACTTTGGGGGTTTCATTGCAATTCAGAATAAAATCAACTTTCAAAATCTGAAAGACCTTTCAAAAACAGGACTCGTGTTCTTTAAAACATGGGCAAAGTCACTCTCTTTTCCTGCTCTTTTTGTTTGCTTGTCTGACAAGTGGTGATCGTGTCGCGGACCCACCTCTGCAAAGCCCTTTCTGACTGAGTATGGAAGAATCGCGTGTTTCTGTGTCTGATGCTAACCTGGCGCAGTCTCAAGTGCCATCCCACCCCCACTGCTTCCAGCTGCGCCCCTCTTTCCCCGTTTGTTCACGAATTTCAAATGTACAGCATATTTCTTCTATTTCTCCTTTTCTTCCTGCCTAATGTGTTTGGTTTGCCTTTTTATTTATGCAAACTGGGAATTGTTCCCTTCTGGGATGGGGGGAGGAGTTGTTTTCCTGAGGGCTGGTGGGTTTTCCCTGGTCCAAGATCCTTTTTATAAGCCATTAAGTGGAGCATGCAAGCTCCTGACAGTCCCAGCAGAGCTGAACCAACTACGGCAGGACAGTACGAGGACTCTTACAGTGCCACTGCTTGTGCTATGAACACAAAAAGAAGAGGAAGACCTCATTCCCAAAATATGAACATTACATCCTCAAACTGGGGACATTAGCCCTCTGCATCAGAGAGAGTGTCTTCCTCTTTTTTTTTTTTCCCAGGACGGAGGCATCAGGATTGCTATGAGATAGCGTGAGGCAGGAAGAGTTTTCTGGGTCCCGGAATGCCAATAAGCACTTCAAAACATCTTTCTTGGCTGCTGGAGTTCCTGCACCAAGCACCCCGGAGCGTGATTTCTTTTTATAAAAGGAAAGACTGTGCTATTTTTCATACCAATCACATGCTGTTCTGAATGGCTTAAAAGTTCCAAGGACTCCAAATGCTGAAAAACAGCTGTATGCTGATGTGAGCAGCATGTGTAAGGATGATTTAAATCTAGTTTTTATCCTATTTAACTCCCAGTGGCTTTTATGTTTTCCATAAACGGCTGAGAGAAGTTCTTGGCTCGAAAGAGCCATAAAAACATAAAATAAATTCTTTGTAATCTCAGCACGAGCAGTTCATCATATTTTTGTTTATTTGTTTGGTTCGTTTCTTTTTTCCGGGATTTTTGTTTGCTTTCTGTGACATGTCTTGGATCTCTGGTGAGTGTCTTGTTCCTCACTACACGCTGATCCACACCGATGAACTGTCCTTTATGCTTTGGTTTCAAGGTAGTGACACACATTCAGAACCGAATATCCATTGCCTGGGGAGGCCACAAGGACAAGGTCCACCTATGTCCTACTGAAATGTGAGCCTTCCTAAAAATTTCTCCTGCAGGTTAATTATTCTCAGCATCCTGGAGGCCACAAGAGGCAGCAGGACTCCTCAGCGAGAGCTTAGCAAATTATGAGCAGAGTTTTGGGTTTTGACTGTACCCTGTCGCTGACTTAAAGTGCTCTGTGGCAGCCAACCCAAGCCAGGCCAGCAGAAGTGCTGACAGAGGATTCCAGGTCCTCCTGAACAGATCGGAGCGTGCGTATTCACATCACATCTCCAGGGTCAGATTTAGTGATAATTTGACTCAAACTAATATCTACATAAGGGGATTTTGCAAATTTATAATTTCCAAAGGGCACATCTGCTAATATTCTATTATAATTTCTGAACTCCATTTCTTTCATTAAGGAGCTAATTTTGTTCCCAGGAGGATCATTAGCTTTTACCCATTTTGATTAATTTAATTCATATTACCAATAGCTACCTAAGGCTTTATGAACTGGATGGGAACTTTCAGCTCTTGCTTTAACGCAGTCTCTCATCCTGAGAAATCTTGTCACCTCTAATTGCATGTAGAGGAATTTCACTTCACTTCCTTTGACTTTTTTTTCCAGCTCTATACCAAGTAAAGAGCATATTACACTCTTCACGATGCTCTCATTCTGCCTTCATAAAAATGTTAAGTGTGGAGAGCTCTTTGTCCAGGATTATCCCCAAATCATTCTCGGGAGACTCGATCCCCAGAGGTACGGGATTTCCTCAGCTCCCGCTGAGCTACAGAATGGGACTGTAGATTTTTTTCTTCCCTGTGTCTGTTGCAGCAGAGTTTAGCCTTGGGCTCTTCACCTCCACAAGTCTCCCCGGGCTTCTTACATCCAACCTTAGAGCTCTCTTGGGACATTTGTGCACAGGAGAGAGGAAGAGGCCAAGGGAATTCCCCTTCACCCATCTGGACATGGTGATGAGGTAACACAGCAAAGAAGGGACCAAAGGGTGCTTGGTGGGCAGCATTTGGGACAGCATCTCCACTCCTACAGAAGTAGAAGCAGAGGCCGTTACTGAATGGGCTTCTTGAACATTTCCGTGGGCTACCACTCTCTCCGAAGACCCTGTCAAGCATGCTTTCTCTTTCCCCACTGCCATGTTCAAGCTCCAGACACTGGCTATGACCATAAATACATCCATTACCAGCAATTTCTTCTCAGATCCTAATGGAGCCTTGATAGCAAAGTGCAAGTGCACGTTTCTGCATTCCCCATTTCTTTCTGTTGTTGCTTGGATTTGCAAAGGCTACAGGGTTGTTCGATTTTCCTTTCTCTTGACTGTCAATGGGAATTCTTCCCAGCTGGACAAAAAAATCGCCCTCCTCAGGCCTAAAATGCCACTCTGCATGTTCCTAATTGCCTTGTTATTTTTGGATGTTTCTCTGCAGCCGTGGGGATTGCAGTCGGTCCTTCAATTCCCTGATATTGTCATTAAAACTAGTGGGTTGTGACCACAGGTAAAACCATGTGATAAAGAAAACTGCCTTTCAAAGCCCTGCACAGCAGCAACTATAAATGGCAGAAACATGGTAAATATTTTGCATGGGCCAAGTACGAGCGGAATCTGCATTCTCCAAACGGCACATCCTTGGAGACCACACAGTTGCTATTTAGAGACCTTGGGCAGTCCCCAAATCCAGCAGGAACTGCGGGCACTATAAATAGTACATTCTGGCACTAACGTGGCAGCGCTGGAGCTGAGCAATACTGCTGCAAAACCTCTGAGATGTACAAAAATAGGTCTGGATGCAGAGCTTGGCCCAAACTCCTGAAGCTAAGGTAGTTACAACCGCTATTACGTGAGTTCTCTTGCTGCGTGTGCATTTTGCAGTGCGCAGGTGGGAGGCAGCCTGCAAGCTTTACCTTGGTGCGTGCTGGTTGTGAGCTGGAGACACCGCTGAGGAACAGCGTGGAGAGAGTCTCCCTCTGAAACAGCAGGCTGCCGTGGACATCCAGCACAAGGGCAGTAAACTCCTTAGCCCACCAGCCTATAAATCTTTGTTGACCATCTCTGTACGTGTCTCCATAAGAACATCTGATCGAATAGCCATTTTAAAAATTTCCCTTCATTTTCCGGAGTAAACCCCCTAGTGAATCATTAATGTAACAAGATAAAGATCTCTAGCTAAGGAATTATTCTTATTATAAAGTTCCCAAGTTCTAGTAGCAAACCTCTCCAGGGTATATATTAAACCAAAAAGGTCTCACACAATCATTTAAATCTACAAAATTCAATTCATTTCTGCCTCCCTCCAGGCGCTTGTTTTATAGTGATCTAATAAAGGGGAGTCATGGCTGTTAAATGATAAATTCTCCAAAGGGGACGTGGGAACTCTGTACACTAGTCCCCAACATTTGCTGGGAAGCTTTATTCCTCCATCTCGCCCGCATCCCTTTTGAGAAGAAAACCTTTCAAAGTCTTGCAAAATGAATAGAGGAGTCTGGTTTTAAAAGAAAGCAAAGTCCATAAAATTTCCTTACGTAAATGTACCACTCGAGGCTATAGGTTACAAAAAGATTAAGCACTTAAGTGTTCCAGAAATTGCGTGTATGCCTTCACCAAATCACTGAAACTGAAGATGGACTAGATGCACACCTGTTCTACTTCCACGCTCGTACAGGAATGTTCTCTGTGATGCTTTTTCTGCTCCTTCCTCCAGTCTAGTTCTAAATTACCTGTGAAATTATCATCGGCGCAGTCCCGTCGTGCCATAATGCACATAGATTCCCTGGCAGACAGCGTCTGATGGGATTCTTTTCCCCACAGTCTTGAAAATAGAGAGGTAGGGATAATAAAATACTCGCTCTCCTGATCACATCGGAAGCATAACTGCAAGCATATCAGCATCATCCACTAAACTGCGTGCAAGAGGCATCAGGAGCGTTTTTTAACGGTGGGAAAATATATTTACATGAGGTGGCGTGCTAGAAAAATGAGTCACTTATGTGATGTTAAATACAACTTCCTACCTAATGCAGGCACGGGGCTCGGTCAAGATTGATCCTACTGCAGCTAGTTACCGGTCACCGGAGAAACCCCAGGGCCCGCTGCCATCAGCTCACACGGGTTTTGCAGTACCCATTTTTGTCCATGCTAAGAGGGTATTTATGCTCATTTTGAACTGTGTGGTGACGACTGCAGTTTGTGACAAGCAGTATTGGCCTTGCAAAGGCAGGGCAGAACTAGAACTAGACTGAAGTTTTCTTCCAAAGTGCAAAAAAATAACCATCCTGAAGTGGATCTACAGAGAGAGCCAGCCTTATTTCCAAGGAAGCCAATTTGATAGGTCCTCCGGTGGCTGCCTTAAGTGGTTTTTGGGGTTGCCACTAGGACTGAACTTTTGAGGGGGCAGGTTTTGTGAGAATGTTTAAAGAAATCCATGTGTGAGGTCTGTCTAAGGTTACACGTTTGTTAATGGTTTATTGATTACGCTATTGGTTGTGAATTATGTAACTTAATAAAGCTGGGGACTCTTTCGAATAAAGACAAAAGAGATTATTCCATAGCTGGCAACTTACGGCAAAGAAAATTAATAATATAGCATATGGTAAGACCACAGCCCAGAGACTGACAAATCCAATTCATCGTGGACGTGGCTGTGATGTTGCAGACACCGGACTATGTCCTCACGCAATTAAGCAGCACAGGTCAAGTTTAAAGAGAGTGAAGCCTGCGTTCTGAAGCTGTCACATGGCCATAAAAAGTGGATGAGAGCAGGAAAACAGCCCACAAGGACACCTGGAGCTCTTCTGGAGCCCAGGGCGCTTCCTGGGCATCCCACGCACGGTCGAGGTGGCACATGTGCCACACAGCCTTCTGTCGCACGCTCATGGGGTTAGCTGAGACTTCTATTTCAGCATTAGTTTTCCCCCAAACTGCTTCCTACGTCTCCTTGGAGATGAACCTGGTTTGGTTTGGTTTATTTTATTTTATTGTATTTCATTTTATTTTATTTTATACAAAGCTCTCGTCACCCAAGGGAAAATAAAAAATCCTGAAAATGCTTTTAAAAAGAAATGAAACGGTGACTTTCCAAGTGACTAAAGATTGTCTCTCCACAATGCAATTGCCTTTCCACAGCTGTGGAAGGCAGATACTGCAGCTCCCCTCGGCATATGTGGGATTGACAAGCAGTTGGTTGCACAAGTGGGTCTAATATTTGACTTGACTGTAGTTGCCAGGCACGGGAGTTGCTTCAAGAGCAGAAAAAAGCATCCTGTGTCAGAGGATGACAGAGAACCTCCTCCAGCTGTCTCAACAACCTGCTGCTTCTTATTTGGCTGGGAGCAGAGGCTCCAGATCCCGTCTCCTAAGCAGTGCCCAGCCCTGGTCACCTCCTACCCGCACACATCCTTGCCAGCACCCTATCAGATCCAGGCTCTAGGAGCATCAGGAGATTTTCAGTTTCTCATCTTCCTAATTAAATCCCTTATTTTCTTAAGAAATGCAGAGGCTGGGCCAGATTCTGCTCATGGCCACATCTGCGTGAAGTCAAGGCAGTTCCTAGGAGCTGCACGCACAGAGCAGGCTCCGGCATTAGGGATTTGAAGCTGTGCACTAACCTCGTGGGAAGCCACATTTACATCCTTGAGAATTTAAGGGGAATAGCATAAAAAACCCGACTGTATGTATCTGGGCTTCTTAAGTGACAGACGGGTCCTGCCCTACGGCATTCCACTAAGCCTGCAACCAGCATCCCAAACATCCCCACAACTAATATCTTACCCTTTCACTAAAATCATTGCCATCTCAGTCCTGAAAGGGTAACTAAAACCTCACAGCCCAAGTATTAATGTGGAAAAAAAAAAACCCTAAATCCTAAAGAAAATGTCAAAATAAATTAAAAAAAAAAATTAAAAACTCTTAGGGACAACAATCCACTTTTATATGGCTCTGCAGCGAGAAAGTGGCCAGGCCATGCTGGCATGAGAGGGGCCACACAGCATGTTCTGAACAAGGCAGAGCCAGCCCGTGTGCCAGCGGTAGCGGGTTTTATCTTTCAGCCTAAGCAGTCAGTGGAATGATGGACTGCCGATGCTCTGCAGGGCACCAAATGAGCTCCAAAGCAGACGACCCACATAACAGCACATTATTCCAACTTGACCGTTACCCAGAGGTAATGAAGCTAATGAGCTAACGAGGAGCTGCCTGCCCAGCGTCGGTCTCGAGTGGGAGATGCTAGCCTGAACGCATTCCTGTGGCAGCAGATGACGAGTTGCTCAGCTGTTAGCATGGGAGCAGCCTCAATTTCTTCATTTGTCTGGTTTGGAGACAAATGGGGGCGGGGGGTGTGTGTATGAATAATGGTGGCAAGGAATGATTAAACACGACTTTAAGGTGTTTGCAGGCTGACTCGCTGCTGTAAGAAAGGGAACCTCTCAGCCGAGGGCTGGTTTTGCCCCATTGCCGTCGCTCTGCGATGCACTGTCAGTGCTGCCCATTTAATGCGGACCCTGGCCCCCCTCCCCTTGTTCCTGGCTCTGGCTGGGCCTCTAGGTCCTGTCTCCAAGCAAGCTGGAGAGAAGGGAAGAGGGGAACCAGAAAAGCTGCTACGGCACTGGGATGAGCACACAGCTCACCCAGGTGAGCTGTACTCGGTCATTGCGTTTGTCCATCTCTCTTCTGCCTTGCACCGTGTGGTGTTCACATCTAACTATGATCTGACAGCACAGACGCTTGGTATTGTTCTAATATTTATTCCCACGAGTAACCCCTCTAAAATGCAAGAATTAGTGTTTGTATGATCAAAGCCGCTGTAAACTCTGTGTTCTCTGAGGTGGCAAGTGTGTTTTGTATTTGCTCCCCAAGCTGCTTTGAACGCCGTGGCTGCGGCAAAAATAATGCATAACAATGAGTTTTCAATAACAGTTCCTAACAGTTCTTCACTGACGAGAAGGGGAAATATCTGATCCAATCATAATTTTGTTATGGGGGTTTTTTGTTCTTTATGAGATTGTTAAATAAGCATGAATGGGGTAGAGTACCCTTGGTTTGACTGGAGGTACAAGTATCAGAGTCATTCAGAAAATGCTCCCCGTTATTGCATCTAATTGAAAAACACAAGAAAGTCGTCTCTTTGGGAGTTTAACATATATGATTTCTTTCAAAGAGCCAATGCTGTGGGAGATAGGCAGCATTAATTCTCTGCGTGCTCTTTTTAACTTTTTAACTTGCGTTTTTTTAATCCCTTCAATAACTGAAGACCCAATGTTCCTAGTTAAATGCCTTTTTTAAAAAAAAATCAATGATTACAATCCAATGTCACATCGCTTTCTCTATGCATGACTTGGATACCGAACTCCACTGCTCATTGATTTATGTGGTGGTGGGAGGCAGCACTGTCAATCACTGTGCCAGATACTCTACAGACTTCTGACAAAGATAATGGCCCAACGTACATGATCAGAAACAACAGCTGGGCAGCAGCAGCTCCCAGGTGGGAGGGAAGGCAAGGCCGAGGAGTCTAGTTCAGATGTTGTTGTGGAGTTTTGTAGAAACCACTATCCCGTTTTCCCAACATACCTTCTCCTTGTCTTAAAAAACCTACATCGCTGTGAAGAAGTGAAGCAAAGAGAGGTAAAACTAACCGGAGAAGGTGGTGGAGGACAAAGCAGGCTCTTGGCGGGCATTATATTTTATTAAATGACCTGTGGTGGTAGGTAAATATTTGGAAATGACTCTGGAGGTTGCTCCTGCTCTTCAGTTCTTTTGTTCCTGGGAGAAGTTGTCTCAGTGTCTTTCCCGATTTTTATCGACTCAAAGGACAAAGATGTGCTGAGGCAGCAGCTGGGCACAGAGGGATGGCTGGTGCAAGGAGTGCGATACAAATGTACCAAGAAGGTCTTTCCCTTTCCGGTGTCTCCCGGGGATGCCAGTGGTGACACTTGTTTCACACCTTGGAACAGAGTAGTTCTCGTCCCCTGCTGCGATGAAGCCAGGGAAGTTGCTCATTGCCACCCTCGCAGCATCTGGGAAGAGCAAAGAGCGGGAGAAGGTGGGAGGAGAGAAAAGATGTTGCTGAAGATCATAGGTCATGTTCTGAGAAACTCTTTAAACTCACCCCAATTTTGTCTACTTAGCATTTCATCGAAACGCAGCCGTGTTTTAAACAAACCTCTGCAGCCTGTCTCTCCAGTGAAGCCCATTACGTTTTGTGCTGCACGACTTTGATCTCGCGGAACAGTCTCTTTACATTAAGTAATACAGCATCATTTGGTTTGCATTTCATCCATTCTTTATCACATTTACATTCAGGTAATTGCTTCCACATGCTCTTTAGCAAAAGGAAAATCCAACTGCAGTTCAGGCGTGTTTACATTTATGGACGGATTGAGTATATCAAGTGTTGATGCTTTATTTTATTTTTTTTTCCCCTCCAAAGTGACCAATCTTCAAAGACCACTTTGGAGTGGGGAGGAGAAGGAGAGTCAGTAATTCATGTTTCAAAATTTTCCAAAATTGCTCCCAACTGAGACACTTTTCCAAGCCCTAATTTACCATACACAAAACTTTAACACTTGCCTTGCCATCGTGCTTCTGTCAGGGCAGACCTCCCATGCGTGCAGTCGTGTATTGCTGTTCGACGTGGCAAAAGCTTTAACTCCTCCTATGCGAGGAGCAGTAAATATGCCAAGCCCGCGAGTATTTCTTTAGAGTGGAACAAAGCTATGAGTTGTCTTTCCTAGGAATTTGGGGAGTGTAACTCCACTTCTCTCCTGTTCTGCTGATAGAAACCACTCGCCAACTGCAGCCTGAAAGAATAGCAGTTTGAGCGTATTAGTGTTCAAATAGAGTTGCTTTTGGTTTTTTTTCTTTTTTTGCACAAAAGCTTTTGTTGAGAAGGAGTAGAAACAAAGTCTGGGCTGTGCTGGAGACGCAGAACAGATCCACGTTCTGTGTGCTACGTAAAAATTAATCTTCATACACCAACAGTTGCTGTCAGTGGCGTTGACTTTTTTTTTTTTGCTAATGTTACTGGAAATGTACTGGCATAACTCGAGACATTTTCAGCTGTTAGGATGGAGAGAACTGGAAAGAAGCCATGAGAAGACAAACCCAGAAGACCTGACACCTGCTCAGGTGACAGGAAGCATGAGCTGAGGGGAGAATCCCTCATTCCAGGGTCATTGCAAGCTCTGCCAAACTTGGTTGGTTAGGAACTGTAGGAGCGTTCCTTGTCTCTTTTTGCTGATGTTGAGTGGGGGTTTGGGGGCAGGGTGGAGGAGTGGTTGGTTGTTTTTCTCAAGGGAACAAACACTTTACCTAGTCCCTGTTCTGAGTAGAGAGCAGTGAGCCTGTCACAATTGCCTGGATCTTAATCCTCTTGACTCTATTTGTACAGTAAGCGGGACAGAGGGCCTGGCGACAGGATTCGTGTGTAGATACTGCTCTGTGCACTTCACAAAAGCGCTGCCATACTACGTAAATCTCTCGTTTCTGCTTGGGCTCTGGGCAGCCTCCAAAAAGTCCCAGACAGTTCACCTCTTTATCCTGGGCACTTGCCATTATACACGGGCACTCCATGGTCCTTAACACAGGCTTCCTGCTACCGTCTCTGGAAAGTAAGACAGCGATCAGGAGTTCCTGCGAGTAACTTAGGTGCTGCAAAACACGGGTCTAGAGGGGCTTAGCTGAAGGACATACCCTCAGGACCAGTGTCTTGCAGCATAGCAGAAAGGTCCCAGCTTCTGGTCGAGGATCGCAGTTTTTGGCAAGTTAAGTGCGCAGTTGCAAGCCCAAGGGTGGGAGCTGTGTGAGACAGGATGGAGAAGGGGTGGCTGCCTCCCCAGCCAGGAAAGCTGTTTGGCTCCAGCTCCATCAGTGGCGACCCTCCCACTGAACAGCTCCACAAGGCAGCAGTTCCTGAGCCCTGACTGCTGCAAGAGCAAAGGTTGTGCAGAGCATCCCAGTGTGAGAAATGTGCCTTTGCCTTGTAAACAGGAGTCTGGCTCTTTCACCACGGTGTGCCACAGGTTAGGAGATTATTATCTGTCATCTTTTACCCACGTGTAAAACACAGCGCAACTGAGTGCTGCACAGACCAGAAAATGTGCTTGGCTCTATGGGCTGTGTGTGCGTGTGCAGTCACTTGCCCGTCGCTGTTGTAGAGTTCTGTGGTCCAGGGATGGGATGCAGACAAAAAATAGTCTGTGTTAAATGTCACGTACTATGAACACTTCCAAAATTCAAGTGCAATGTGTGTTGGAGACTATGAGTTTCTGCAGGGGCTGCCAATGGAAGTATTTCATCTTGAGAAAACCCAGAACAGAGAGGAAGGTCTCTGATAGTGCCTCACGCGTATCCTTGTGCATTTGTCCTTGAATAAAGAGGTAAAGTTAAAAAAAAAAAATCAAGTTTGTTGTAAAAAAGTACTGCATTTCTGACCTCCATTTTCATTAGCCTTTAGCCACTGGACATGCCCCAGTTGTTGGTTTTGAGGCATAAATTGTCCATAGTTTGTTTTTCTTCTATCCCGTGGCTACTCTTCCCACTGTAGTGTACACGTTTTGTGTGAGATATCCTTGGTCGTTACTGACAGAGGGCAGATGTCTAGGAGTCCGTTCAGGCTGTGATGGACATCTGGAAGAGTAGTGATAAATAATTCTTCTCTGACCATGAAGAGTGTAGATTCATAGGATAATTGAGGTGGGAAGGGACGTCCAAAGGTCTCTTATCCAACCTCCCTCACAAAGCAGAGTGAGCTATGGGATCACACCTTGTTGCTTAGGGCTTTGTCCAGTTGCATCTTGAAAACCTTCAAGGATGGGGACTCTGCAGCTTCTGTGAACCACCTGTTTCACTGCTTGGCTGTCCTCACAGGGAAAATGATGTTCCTGTGAACTACTCTTGTTTCAAGGACAGGGTTGCTAGATGTGGTCTAAGGAGTGCTGAGCTGAGCAGAGGTCTCTACTGGATCTGCTGGCCAGGCTCCTGCTCACAGAGCCCCAGAGGGTGCTGGCCTACCAGGCTTCTTGTGCTCAGTGTGCACCTGCAAGGTTATTTCATCAGTAACGTGCCCAGCTCACTCTGTTCGGGGAGCTGGCTCTGCTGCCTACCTGAATGCCAGCAGCCACGTTGCAAGAGAGGCGTGTTAGCAGGTGCTAAGGGAAGGGGTTAATGTCTCCTGGCTTGTTCATAACCCTGTACTTCCAGCTCAGTAGATGGAAGGAATGTGATTAAATCAGTGTTGATAGCTAGTCTGAGAACAGATGTGAGAGTGAATTGGCAGAGCTGGAACTCAGATGGGATGAAAATAGCAAAAGGGAGTGGGTGGAAACTGTCACACATTTGCGTTACAGGTGCTTGGTCTAGACCCCAGCATTTGCAGAGACTCCTGTATTTTTCTTCTCTGTTCTTATCAAGTTCTTCTCTGTTCTTCTCAGTTCTTATTAATCCAGTTTCTCCCATTAG
>NW_010400204.1:40013-55851 GCF_000710305.1 Buceros rhinoceros silvestris
CTGAAGGACAGCTGGGGTAAAGAGTTCCCTCCAGCTCCAAGCAGTCACGAGATGTAAATACTGCCAGTTTCCCCACCTCTCACACGAAACATCGCTGGAACTCATTCGCTCCCATTTATAGGTAGGGAAACTGAGGCACACAGTGTAAATGTTTCTGAAAACAACCAAACAAAAAAAGCCCAGCCAGTACAGGCTGTTCTTCCTCCCTGCACGGAAGCAACTGAAAGGCTCTGCAGGGAGAAAAGCCCATGTTTGCACTGGGCTTGTTCAAGCCATGTTTTCCCTAGGACCCATCTCTTCTCTTAGTTGTTGCCTCTTGCTTTCAATCTGTCCATGGGGTTAGTTCATGGGGGTTTTGTCCTTTTTTTTTTTCTACACTGGCTGTGATGTCTGTCTCGTAACAGAGCAAACACTTCAAATCAGCCCAGGCTGTCTATTTGCAGTTTAACAGATGTGCTTGTAACTCAGCCACAGGGACGGAGCAAGATCTCCATCAAAGGGTGGGAAGACTCATATGGCTTGGATGTCGGATGAAGCCTTCAAAGGATCCACCACTCCTTGCAGCGACCCGTGTCGGGCTTACCACCACCCATTCCCTTGGTGAATTTTTCCAGATTTACATCACCGCTCTGGAGAGAGAAGAGCGCTCTTCTCGCAGCTTTACGCAGAAGAAACACCAGCTGTAGTCAGCGAAAAGCAGAGTGCTGCAAACTCAGGTCTTGGCAGCAAAGTGCCGACAGAACAGACCGTCAACTGAAAAATTCTGCGTTGGGTTTATTTGTAACTCTTTGATGTCCCCAGCAGTTTGTTCCACAAATGGCTAAGAGTTAGGGTATGTATCACTGACATCTATTTAAAAAGGTGGGGGGAAATCACTTCCGATTTACCGATTTAGCTACGTAGCTGTGACATAGTGTAGAAGTGTTCTCTCTCTGTCCAGGGACGAGAAGAATCCATCGGAGCTCCCAAAGGGCAGATGTATTGATTAAGAAGGTCAGTTGCTCGGTGCACTTGGAACCGGACCCCCCCTGTGCCCCATGGTCATCTGGCTCCGGGCCGAGTAGGGGAAGAAAGGGAATGTGTGAGCCGGTGAAACGCTCCTTTTCACCCTCCAAAACGATTTTACCAAGGGCAGAAGAAAGGAGGGAGGCAGGCGACCGGCTCGCCCAAGGAGCCATGTTCTGTTTGTGTCACTCCCAGTCATGTACCAAGCGTCGCTTTGGTCCACGGTGTTGAATACAGGCGTGTTTGTAACTCCTGCTCAGGAGGAACAGGCTGAAAACTGTTCAGGCTTTACAGGAACTATTACTGTCGTGGTGCTCCAAGGTCACTGTCCGCCTGGGTTATCTGCTGTGGAAGTGCTCGCCACGCAGATCAGCCTTCGCTCAGGGCTGTAATTCATACCCTCAGCGTTTGGTGGACCGTGTCCCTTGGCTTTCCTTCACGGCCGTTTTGGATATCCCTCTGGCTCTGGTGTACAGCTGCTGCGGGTTCGCTCTGGGGTCATTCCCCCGTGCGGTGCAGTGTTTTGCTGTATATTCCTTAATCACAGGGGTACCAGCTTGCTGTGTAGGAGTCATTTTATGTATAATGCTTGTCGTTATCTTTGAGTGCAGAGAGTTCACCCTTGGATAACACGTCAGAAAAATGCAGGTTTCAGAGGAAAAAAAAATCAAAGAAGTTACAAACCTCACAAGAAATAGTAACAAGGAAGCTCCTGTGATTAAGGCACGCAGAGGAGAGTCAGGAAACCTTGGATCTCTTCCCAGTTCTGACCTAGACTTCTTCAGGAGTTTTCTGAATTCCAGGTGTCTTAACTTTTATTTATAAAACAAAGATTATGGTATTTCCCACCTCAAGGATTTATTGAGATTAACTGAATTCCTGAATCTAAACCACACTGTAAGGAAGTATTACAAAGACCGGTTCCCGCACACACATACGCTGTCGCGTTACCTTACAAAAGTAAAAGCACCGGTAATTAGAAGAGTGGTGGAAAAGAAACCAAAACTTTCTGTCCCACAAAGCAATTAATCTGTATAATCTAAACAGCCTTTCGATCGCGCAATCCCCAACACATTCCCTTTCATAATGGAGTGTTAAAATGCGCCTGTGCTCATCCCCCGGATGCCAGGCTAGTGGAGGCAGGAATTTTGCGATGTGAATGGGTCCATATTGCGAGGAAAGGACTGTCTCTCCTGAGAGACTGTGTTGAAAAATGTGTAGCTCATTTGGTAAGATTTTCAGCCAACACATGATTATTTTTCTTTCCAATTTCCCTTTTTTCTTCCCTGTTTAGCGCCGAAGTTGCTGCAATGCATTAGCTTTCATCCTTCAGTTCTCTGGTTCCCATTCATAATATTTCTCTCTAATGTTAGTTTCTGTCCTACAATGCCGCAACAGTTTCTTTACATCCTTTACATCCCATGTGTGCAGGCACCTCCATCGCTCTAGGACGCTGCCTGCTCCTCCCCAGCTCGGTGAGTCCGTTGGGCATCTTGGCACAAGGCTTTCTCACTGCTTACGCCTTCTAAACTCTCGAACGCGTTCACGTGGCCTTGAAGGTGAGCACTTCTGCTGCACAGCTGGCCCTGCAGCAAATCCCCAGAATCAGCCAGCCTGACACTGCGGAGCCTGGAATTTGACTCAGGGTTGTTGCCTCAGGCCCCATCTTCTGTATTGCAGACCGTTTGGCTCGGGGGAAAAATAATGGGTATGGTTACTTACACAGCAACCCTTTTTTCACTCTGTCCTATCTGATCCCATCCTATTTATACATCTGAAGAAATAATTCTTGAAATATTTCAGCCTTTGCTGCTGATTAATGACCAACCCCTTTCAAGTGATTTTCCCTTCCTTACCCTTGTCCTCTCTCCTGAAAAAGAAAACTAATCACAATGATAAAAATAAGTCCCCCAAACCTCTGGCTGTCAGGTATTACGCCTTTCTGACCACACGGAGGCACGTAATGTCCCTTAGGTCAGTTATTACAGATGCACGGTCAGCTCGTGTCTGCCATCGAAACGTCAGGTCACCCCAGACGGTGCCCCGCGGTTGCAAGGGGGTAGAGTGGAACCCCCTTGTGTTTGCCCTAATGACTTGCCTGTCAGTAGGGAACAGGTGTTAGAAGGTGCTTTGGACACAAAGCGAGATTTTGAGGAAAATGTGAATTATCGTAGTTCCTTAGAAATGCATAAAATTATCCATTGCTTAATCAATTATACACACATACGTGCCCTCTCCCACAGAAGGCGTCTATATTATTTGATGTAATTATGTTGGTTGTAAAATCAAATGCAATTGATACGGACTATTTCCGGGTTTATTCGCTATATGTAGTGCACAAAGACAAGTGGTCGGTTACCTCTGGATTTTTATTTCAAGTATGTTACACATATTTATATGTAAAAAATTGATTATAAAAAAAGCGAATGTAGCATTAATTTACCATGCTCAAAATAAATTGCATATCCCTTGCAACCATTCTGGTCAGGAGCCCTTTGGACTCCACCAACGGAGACATCTACCCTGCTCACAGAGGCACTACTGAGCGGTGTGAGATGCTTTCCTCCCATCAGCACTTCAAAATTAGTGAAATGATTATATAAAGAGTCACAGCCTGGAATTCCAAACTGCGTTTAAAATCCTAATGTTGCAGTTTAACACCTGAAGGATATTTTTTTTTTTTTTTAGATTGAGTTCTTACGTGCAAATTCACAAGTTTTTGGCTCAAATCCTCATGATGTGGCATGAGAATTTGGCACAGCCACTCTAGGCTCCTCTTCCTTCATCTTCTACACCAGCAGTCCAATAAGAGGGGAGGCTCCTTGACTTCAGACTCCAAAATCATTCTTGCTTTCTTTGGTCCGAGAGGGCAAGTCTCATGTATATTGTGTGCTTGAGTTTGGCTTTTCTCATCTCCTTGTTTCTCACACACTACCCCAAAAGGAGACGCTCATCTGTCTCATCTCCCATTCCTGTATCTCATGGCTGACTCAGAACATCCCGGGGACTATTTCTTCTTGGCCATGGCTTCGGTTATCGCTCCTGTAACTTGACTGACAGGTTACCTACCTATGGCTTCTTGTTTTATAAACCACAAAATGAATTGTCTTTACATGTCCTTAATATCACTGGCTGCTTCATTCTTATTTTTGTTGCTTTAAGGTTAACAGCCTCTCTGAGGCGTCCCATGGATTAACCTCTCTAGTGATGTCCCTGGGAAATGTGTCCCTGCTTCTCTTGCAGAGGTAGAAAGTTCCTCTGGATCCAGAAAGACTTTCAGACTTTTTCTCCCTCCTTACATTTCAGCCTGGCTGTCACTCTGAGCTTTGAAAGTGAGTGTTGGTTTGCTCCGCTCCGGACAGGAGCATGAAGTGACCTCTTCAGCTTGCCTGCACATCACAAGACCAGCTATGCTCCGTTTGCAGTGAAGGAGCTCTGTCCCGAATCAGGCTCAGAGCACGGAGTGGCGACAGCCCCGCGCGCTCATCTGTCCGTGCCGCGGTGCCTGTTGTGTTTGCTGTTGGAAGATGAGGCTGTTAGTTCAGCACCTGGCTCTGCGCTGCCGCAGCCTCCTTATACCCTGCTCTTCATATCACAGGAGTGTTCTTGCTCAGAAGAAGAGTGCTGCACGGCAGAGTGAAACAAAGCCGATACCAACTTCGTAACAGCACCCTAGCACCCTTGTGTGGCTATAATGGTGTTTCTTAGCCACCCAGAAGTTCCTGTAGTGCGTGCCAGTGCTTTCAGAAGGCTTGTCCAGCGCATGCAGATCACCGGCAGGTTACCTATACTTTCAGGCTGCTCTGAAGAGGCCGTACGTTATCATTTCTTTCCTCTCCACACCACTCAGCCATCCAGTTCGTGTCCTGTTTACTGATGAGCCCGCATCAACTTAGACAGCACTTGAAGAAAGCCCAGTTTTGCCAGCGCTGTCACTGTTTACAGCCTGGAAAGTTGTCATTTCACGTACGTTGACGAGGGTGAGCAAGTGTTTCATACCTGGTCTGGATTTTTGATAACTGGGAGACATACTCTCTTTTCTTAGACATGTCTAAAACAGAAAACAGAAAGGAAATGTTGGAACTGAGGGTTCTTACGAAAGGCAATTTTGGTTTTTTTTTTTCACACTTTGAAGTGTTGCTTTTACTCCTTGCTAACCATTCATTACACCTTTTCCATTTGTATGTCACCAGAAGGACCCAGTACAAAGAAAAGCTGCTGTTTCTTGCTCAGTCAAGGAGCTTTATAGGACAAAAGCCTTAGTCACAGAAGGAAATGTATATTTAATTCAAATTTCCATATGAACAGGCCTTGCACGAAGAAAGTGTGTTTCCACCTGCCTTCAATAAAGGTCAGTGCCCAGGGTATTTCATCAAGTTGTCAAAGCAAAGCCTCAGCCCTGACACAGTCTTAAATTTAATGTCGCTGTTGAGTTTAGTGGAGATTAGGCACAATCTCCACTGGAGGAGAGGACAAGGCAACCTGTGAGAACCTCAGAGGCGTTTCAAATAATGAAGCTCGCTTGTGAGATCAGACTAATATTAAACTTTGATGAAAGCTACGTTGATAGCTGAGACTGGACCTCACCCAAGAGCAAGATACACAGAATTCCACCAGAGTGGTTATCTTCACTGCACAGCTCTGATGTTTTTTAACTGCACCGCTAGAACTGGGACTTTTTTTAACACAGGGGAAAGAGAGGTTTCTTTAGAGATCTGAAATTCTTTCGGGACACTGAGCAGAACAGGGACATCTGTCTCTCCTGGATGATACCCTTGATTTCATACTTTCATCCTAAGAAATTCCTGCAAGATTTATCTTGTCAAACTTTAGTCTGAACAGCAGAAATTACCGGCAGGATTGTCAATCTAAAAAAGAGACAGGCATAAATTTAATGTCTCCCTGAAGGTACATGAAAAGCTACATTTAGCTGCAGCTAATTAGATATTCTCCAATCAACAGTTATGATTCATTTGCTGAGGAACAAAACAAGAAGGCAGTTATGAAATAGGCTGCAAAAGTTAAATCTGACCTCCCAAAATGCTGGGGTTGGTTTAGTTTTCTTTTTGTTAGAAATGCAGCCGGTGTTGCACTGGACCAACACCAAAGGCTGGTGTTGCCTCTAAGCCAGGAGTCACAGACCCCTGCACGAAGGGGGACTTTGCTACCGCAGACAAAGTGACGTGAGCTTCCCAAACAACTCCCTGCCCCACCTGGCCCAGAACTACCTGCCAGCACTAAGGGCATGGAGAAAACTCTAGGGAGGTTCTTTTCCAATGATCTCAAAGATGGAGCTTCACAAACAATGACCATCTGAAATGGGGTTGTCACCCAAGTTACAGGAATGGAAACTGGGGCAAAATACAGGTGGACTCGAACTTGTCCGTCATACCACCACACAAAGCAATGTTATAGTTGGGGAAGGCATCCCAGGGGCCCGTGCCTTCATCTTGGGCAAATGGTGTTGCCAAGTACCAAACCAGAGGAGCTGCTGATGTGCCCCTAAGCCGAAGAGCAGCTTGCTCTCTGAGTGACTGGAAGCAGAAATGGGCAGCAGGGTGCAGGGAAATAACTGTCTGGCTTGAGTCAGATGAGGGAGCAGTGAAATGTTTTAGCTCTTTGGGACGCCATCCTGTGTTCCTTGTGCACCCGAGTTTCCTCTGGCTTTGAAAATACTGCACGAGTATTTAAAGGATTAGATTGTAAATTAAGTATGAACACCGGCTTCTGACCAGCTGTGGTAAGGTGGTACTAGCTGAGAAAATGAGTGGGCGCTGTTTGGTAGTTTTGGTAGTTTTGTTTTCAAGAAAGGAAGCTACTTACACAGGTAGAAAAGATGAGCAGCAGGTAAAAAATCCCAAGACATGTCAGCATGAAAAGCTCAGCTTTGTATTTTTTTAATTTTTCATCTCCCACTCCAGGGCAACCTGAAAGGTAAAGCAAGGTGGTACACTGTTATGGAGTTTGTAAAATATTTTTAAACTCTTATCTTGAAGAAATGCCACATGGAGCATGGGACAGTCAAGAATCTCTACCGTACCTGCTACTTTCAATGTGACTGTGCTGCTCAGATTGTGTTCTCCCCTCTGTTCCCCCAAAGCGCACTTATACGTCCCGCTGCTGTGGCTGGTTGCGTTTTTGATCCTCAGTGAAAAGAAGGTGTCGTTGGAGAGCTCCATGGGCCCACCAAGTTCTTTTGGATAACGAGATTCCACATCAAGGACTTTCCATGCTATTCCTTCACCATCTCCAACCATCTGGAAAACACAAATATATTTTTCATCTTGAGCAACAGTGTCATCCTGAGTTTTAGGGGAAAGAGAGTTTTAAAGCCACCTTATGGCTGCAAAAGCAGAGGCTGAAGAGAGGGGGTGACATGTTCCCCCCTCAGAGACATCTAATATGTTGTCCCAGTTCCTCTGGGACAGAGCCCAGGCCAGCTGTGCTGTGCCGGCCCTTAGCAGGGTGCAGTCAGCCAGGGCAGCTGCCCCCAGCTGCCTCTCAGCTGGGTCC
Organism: Buceros rhinoceros silvestris; assembly: GCF_000710305.1. Lineage (NCBI taxonomy): Eukaryota > Metazoa > Chordata > Aves > Bucerotiformes > Bucerotidae > Buceros > Buceros rhinoceros. Next base: position 47,532 of record NW_010400204.1, read on the forward strand.
CATCCCATAATCGTCACACTCAGCATAAAGGGGGCAGTTTGATGAGGGTGGGGGCTCCTCCTGAGCCTGCTCCTCCTCTTCCTTCTCCTCCTGCTTCTCCTTCTCCCCATCCCTGGAGGGTTTGCTGGTCACTCTGCTCCTGAGGAGCTGCCTTCCCGCTGGCTGTGGCCGCTGTGCGTTGGCTGGGCTGAGTGTCGCTGTGAGCACTTTCTGTTGGCACTGGGGGACTTTGGCTGTGCCACGGAATCTGTTTGCATTTCAGCCCGGGGGTCTCCTCTCCTTTTCCTGACCCCCTTCTCTGCTGGGGAGGGGTCACGTCCGCCTTTTTGCTTAAATAGCTACTGTAGAGCTAGTTTCTTAATCTGCCTCACAAGGACCCAGTCCTGGTAGAGGTGTAACGTGGTAAAGGCAGTGGTGGGGTTTGCTTTCAACGTGTCTATGGAGGGGCCCCAAAAGAGTTCAAACAGAGACAGTCAGTCCACAGGGATGGAGCTGAGGCAGCAAGAGGCAGCTCTACCCAGCTGCTTAGTGGTGGCTCTGGGGACTAGATGTCCCCAGCAGAGCATGGCAACAGGCAGGTAGATTCCACTGCTGCTTGTGCACACCCTGCCAGCCCTTTCTGCCATGTGGTGGTGGGAATTAAACCTGCTTCCCGGGCAGGCATGCCACAGCAGAGTGGCTCTGCTAGCACAGGCTGGCATCCTCCCCGCGATCCCACAGCCCAGAGCTCTGGTGGGAACGCAGCCCTGGAAACTGTGCTTCCCTGTGCCAGTGTCTGTGCAGCTGACCCCTGAAACCACGGTGCTTCTCTGGAGAACCAGGGTTTCCCCTCCCCCCCTACTCTTTATTGGAACCAAAGAACAAAAATTAGCTTCGACTCCTTCAGATTCACTTGCGTGAAGGTCACAAGCAGGTTCTCGCGCACTTGGGGAGCATTTGTATGTTGAATTTCTTAATTGTAACCAGAAGAGCTGCATTCCTTGGCATCGCTGAGAGGCTGCTGGAGGAATGAAGTGTATTCCCAGAACAGTTTGTACTGCAGGGCGATAGGATGCACTGAAAATGACAATTGGCTGGGAACCACAAAGAAGAGAGAAATCGCTAACTTGATTTGAAAGATGGGAGAAGGGTTTGAATTAGCCCGTGTCTGTTCTTATTCGTCGATGTTGCTCCCTGGGATTTGAGGCGGCGTGCCCTCCATGAAGGTTTCCCAAGTAATGAATTCAGTCATTCTGTGGACCAGCAGAGCCAGAGCCAGCTCATGCGTGAGTCCAAGGTTCAGCTTTTGAGCCAAACCTATAACTAATGTAAGCCAAAGCTTTTATTATTATTATTATTATTTTAATAGACACATTTTTGAGTTGCATGTTAGTGCTTACTTTCAGTATAGCTACTACATCAGGGTATAACAGTTACACTGCAAGTTATTAAAATTAACATAATTTTCTCATGTTATGGCTAGGAGTATCTGGTTTCCTTTTCATGTATTTGCGTGAGGAAAATGTACTCGGGATTCTGGAGAGAAATACAGGCCTGACGCTCCCTCTCACTTTGCTGCTCTCGCAGCCCTAAAATGGTGTAAAACAAGCTGCAAGTTGGGGAAATTTCCAGGAACTGGGGAATCAGACTAAAGCACATTTTCATCGTTGTAAAGATCCTTTCTCAGAAAGGTTTGGGGGGGTCTTAGTGCGTTGACTGAAGCACAGAGTGGTAATTCCTGGGGCTTTCCACACTTGACGCAGCAAGAGGGAAGTATCATCTTCCTCCAACTCCCCCAGTAAAGCTACCCCAGCTTCTCTTCACGATGCTCAGCCCCAAGCAGCTCTGAGACGAGGAGTTTCTCTGGTGGTCTCTAGGCTGTTGGGACTGCCCAGCGCTACAGGGGTTTAGATATTTTCAGGCCCTACACGCTGCCAAAGATGTGGCTAGAGGAATTCCAACACCCAGGCTGGGCTCAGCTCTGGTTACAAGCGGGTCAGTAGTGGTTAAGTGGCTAGAGCTGACCTCCCTCAGATCTAATGTTTGCCACTCTCCCTTCCCTCGCTATCCCCTTCCTCAGTGAAACTTAAAACTGTCCACGGAGCAATAAAGAGAACTAGCCTGGCTGCCCGTTGCGTTGCCCTAAAATGCAGACAGGAGGTCTGAGCTACACGCAGAAAATTAGATTTGGGGTTTTTAATTCACCGGTAGCGTAAAGAATTGCTGTCTTGGGCGGTAAACAGTGCTGTGACTCTTGTGGCTGAGAGCTGGCAACCAGAAAACTCTTTGATCTGTCTGTATGCCCTTGTTACCACCCCTGCTAGCGTGAGGGAGAAGTCGGTTAAGTGCACGCACCCTACGCCTGACCATCGACTTATTCCCAGGGAGATTTGGGGGTAAGTGATGTAACCTCCCTATTCTATGGGGACGCTGAGGGATAGGATTGATTGTTGCCTCCACAGCTCTTCAAGGTGCTCAGCTGCTGTCACAAGGACAGTGACGGTGGTGCCAGAGACAAGGAAGTCAGAACTTTGCCTTACAGAGACCTGCTCTGTGTAAGACAAAGCGGTGACCACAAAGCTGCACTAATGTGCCTCTCCCCAAAACAGAAATTAAAGCCACTTTGTGACCTAATCCAGCTCCCTCACTTGCGGAGAAACCAGTCGTGATCTGGATGGTGGTGGTGAACTTCTGCGTTTGGGGAGGAGGAGGAACAGTTCCTATGTGTGGCTTTAATTCTCCTTCTCCATCAAATCTCCCTGTTACTGAGGAGCAAAGGCAGGCAAGGCAGTCGGTGGTGCTGCTAGTGTGCCCAGCAGCCTCCCTACATTTTTTAGGCTACAGAGACATCTGGTGGCTTTTTTCCAGACTCTACGTGGAGCGCAGTCACCTCTGCTTGGAGGACACAGAAACCCTTTCTCTGATACCTGAACCAAGCATTTTTCCACTGCAATCTTGCCTTGTATTATCTTAACCAAAAAAAATCATCCTCTCCCTTTTCAAATTCTCTGAGCAGCAAGGAAACCTCTGAGTAATTCTGCTGGAAGTCCATGAGATGGTCAGTAAGGTCACCATTCTGCCTCTTGCTCTAATCAAGCTAACCTCCTTTCCCCCCAAATCTAATTAAAATTATGAAAATGCCACTTTGTTTGCCACCTCCTGTGAATTACTTGGCAGACTCTCACTAGACAGATCATTTTGCAGCTTGAGCTCCTATGATAATCCAGCGCTAATTCATGCCAAGTGTTCTCCAGGTGATACCACAGCCCAAGGTAAATGCTGGGGGGTTTACCTAATTAATTCCACACAAGCTTAGAGGTATCTAAGAGCAGGCTGTGGGTGGCAGCAAGCCACTTGTGTAGAGACCATCTTGGCAGACTCTCACTAGACAGATCATTTTGCAGCTTGAGCTCCTATGATAATCCAGCGCTAATTCATGCCAAGTGTTCTCCAGGTGATACCACAGCCCAAGGTAAATGCTGGGGGGTTTACCTAATTAATTCCACACAAGCTTAGAGGTATCTAAGAGCAGGCTGTGGGTGGCAGCAAGCCACTTGTGTAGAGACCATTCTCGTCTTTAATCAGTGACAAAATAGCATTTAATTTCCCTTCCACCATGCTGGTTAGCGAGCTGCAGCACACCCACCTCCCTGCTCCCCACTGCCAACGGGACGTGGTCTTTTCCTGCTCTCCTCTTTGCTGTTTATGGCTTTACCGAAATCCAGAAGGCTGACTCATGAGAGGACCAGTGGAAACGGCACTGAATCTATTTGCATAAAAAGGGTCTCTCTGCCGCGCTGGCTGCTGGGCATCACTGAAGCAAGAACTTTGCTGGGCGTTGGGGACTTGCAGGCTGGTGCCTGTCTGCATAAAACTATCCATTAAGAAAATTAAACAATGGAAGAAATGCGGGTTTATCTTTGTCACATACGCATTGGCCAGCGGCACTGTCTGTGACAGGCTTTTTCAGAAACCAGCTGGGCAGCTAAGTTTGGTGTTTTCCATCGCTTCCACAGCAGTGAGAAGAAACGCTACCTACAAGGGCTGCTATTGTCCAACACCTTCATTAACAACCCGGACACTGGGACAGAGCATGTGCTCAGCAAGTCTGCAGATGACACACACCTGAAGGAACGGCTGATAGGCCAGGGACGAATAACCCCAGGCACCCGGACAGCCTGGGGCCACCCTGCTGGAAAGGCCCTAGTGCTCTGGTGGACACTAAGTTGACCATGAGCCAGCAATGTGCCCTTGTGGCAAAGAAGGCCAAGAGCCTCCTGGGCTGCACTCAGCAGAGCATCTCCAGCAGGTCACGGGAGGTGGTCCTTCCTCTCTGCTCAGCCCTGGTGAGACACCCCCGGAGTGCTGGGTCCAGTGCTGGGCTCCCCAGTACAAGAGAGACATGGACATACTGGGAGAGAGTCCAGTGAAGGGCCACAAAGGTGATTAAAGGTTTGGAGCATCTGACACCTGAGGAGAGGTTGGAAGAGCCTGGGCTGTTCAGCCTGGAAGAGACCAGGCTCAGGGGCATCTTACCAACATGTACCTGACTGCCAGAGAGATAAAGAAGCTGAAGCCAGACTCTTCTCAGTGGCCTCCAGAGACAAGACAAGAGGTAATGTGCACAAACTGAAATTCGTAAAATTCCGTTTGAACATAAGAAAAAGCCTTTTTTTACAGTGGGGGTGGTTGAACACTGGAATGGGCTGCCCAGTCTCCGTTCTGGAAGATATTTAAAATGCAGCAGGACACAGGACTGAGCAACCTGCTCTAGCTGCCTTGTTTTAGTGAGTTTAGTTGAAAGTTATTCTAGTTCCCAAAAGCTTGGAAATACTTGGTCTAAAGACAGATTGTGATTTTCCCACTTGTATTCTCTACTCAGTTGACTGATTCCTGTTAAGTTTCTCCTAGCCTGGAGCTTTTTGGTAAGATTAGTGGTGCGGATACGGTGGATATTAAAATGCGATAGGTTTGATCAAAAATACTGCTGAGCTGATAAATTTTTGTTCTCTGACTGGATGAATCACAAGAAATAGGCAGAATAATTAGGCCTCCAAAATTTAAGTGTTCCTTAGCAATTATTTTTCCTCAGCGAACTCAAAACGAGGTGAAGGAAGGAGGAATGCTTCTCTTGGTCTGAGCTGGCTGGGTTTTAGCTGCACTAAAAAAAGGCAGTTCACCCATGTGGGGTGTAGTACTCACACCCAACCAATCAATTAAAACTTAATTTTATCATGTACACGTGAGAGCAAGAAGATGTTAACTAGTGCTCTCTGCTCTCATTAAGAACCTTTTCTCATCAACCTTTTCCCAGATTAAGGTGGTACATTGGCTCCCAGGTAAATCAAAGTGCCAATATAATCCACTTTTCCCATAAAAGCCATTTTTTTTTATTTCAAACAAAATGGTTCAGGTGCAAAACTTATGTCAAAGGTGGAATGTATTAACGTTAATTTCTTTTCATTTGAGGATAGGTTGGTTGTAAAAATGAGTTGTTTTGTTTTGTTTTAAATTATACCAGGAGCAATGGCCAGGTTGAAATTTCTGACTGCTGAAAAGATCTAAAACCAATATACAGCCAGAAGGAATTAAATTTCTGCAGCAAAATACTAGAATTCCAGCAATGCCCAACAGCCAACACGTAATGAATCACAACTGAGCTGAAACCGCTTAATGGGTGTATTTTTCAGCACAAAAGCACTTTCACATTTGATTAGGGCTGAAGGTGCATCCATATGGATCCTGTATAGTACTGTGTAGAGCTACCAAGGTTCAAGTTGGAAAAACCAGACATAAATTGTGGGCACGTTAGAGGGAACTCTGACTGTGCTTTAGAGGGGAAACAAAAAGGAGAAAAGAAAAACCAAAACCCAAGCCCAAAACTACAGCAAAGGAACGGCATGTGACCCGTGAGCCAGCTGGAAAAGCCCTCTGACTCAGTCACCAGCTTCTCTATTGTTGGGTTTGGGGGTTTTTTTTCAGCTAAGGGCATCCAGCGCTGGCAAAAGAATTGTTTTGGTCATGAAATCATTTCCACTGCTCCCTTCTGATCTAAAATACCCATGTGCTGGAGCTACTTGGAGCTGAATAGACGGCTGAGGAGCATCTGACTGCATTTCTTCGCATGTTAGAAATTAGACAAGTCATTTAGCACCTCTTTACCGATGCTGATAACGGCTACGCACATTTAGCAAAAGTGATTTCCTTTGAATGAAGATGCCGTTAATATGAAATGTCTGTAAGGTTTATTCTTGTTTTGTAATATGACTTCCCCCTCTAATTCTGCCCCAATTTTCTATTTTTCAGTGAAGTGTTATAAAGCTAACAGACTTCTCTCCACTGAAGCACAGCCTCCTTTCCTCTTCCTCAAGGTTTGTTTTAGATTAAGACTTTTCTGGCTCTCACATGAACGAAATAGCGGAATATCCACTGGGACTTCATTTGTATGTGTTTAAACGTGGCTTTCAAACTGGCTATAAAGTGATAATTGTGAGGTTTTATGAAGTGGTTCTCATTTTCAGCAAACTACACAAAGAGAAAGTGTTCGGTTTTCAATAGCCTGCGAGGCAGAAAGGTAAGCAAAGTTTCATTACCCACATTCTTGTTTCATAGGTGGGCCGTAGAGATTCAAACCAGTATTTCCACACACAATTCCCAGTGCCTGGCTGCTTCTGCAAAAACGACCTACTTTTCCGTTCTCAGTTGGCAAACTTCCACGCTGCTCATACGCGGGTTTGTGGCGTGTAGGTTGCCCAGCAGTCCTAGAAATTAAAGGGCATCAACATTCTGAACTCTCACTTTTTCTTGGCCGTGTAGTGAATGGGAAGAGAGCTACACCAGGCTGGAAGAGGACTCGGTGCTCCACCTTCTCCCCACTGAGCTAGGCCTGCCTACCTCAAGCATTTCTAAGTAAAAATCACTTGGTCGGAGCCAAGCAAAGGTGGTCCTGATGCTGCACAGAACTACTTACACGCGTGACCTCGTGCACGCGAATAATCTAATCAGCTCCAGTGATACTGGGTGCTCGGCCGGTTAGACACACACGCGTCCTTTTGCAACGCAAGACGTGAGCAGAAGCGAAGGAAATGTTGAAGGCAGTCTTTCTTTTTTGCACCTGTTTGGATTTTGATGCCACAATATTAACTTCTTTAAACACTTATTTCTCCATACAGAACTGAAAAAGCAAGTCTTTTTAAATAGTACCTTTTTCTGGTTCATTTTAAGCAGATAGTAACACACTGTTTAAAAGCACCCTTTCATTGGTCAGAGCACGCAGAGGTGCCAGCAGGAAGGAGAGGTTTGTTCGCCGAGCAAAACAGCTGCATGTGCAGCACCGTAACATCACCATCAGGGTTTTTTTAGGGAGCAGAAGCAAAGGTTAATTGTTTGCATTTACTGCACAGTTCAAAGTGACCTCATACAGAAGATTTAGCCGAACAGCTGCTTCAACTTTACAGTCTGAAATTTCATCCTGTTTGTTGGAATTACCTTTTAATTAGCCCTTTGGGGGTGTATGTGGTGTTTATTGATTAATCCTTCAGTAGCTGTTTTTTAAATAACAGATTAATTCCCTGTGCTGGGTGGTCTATTCCCCATGACTGGGCTCAGCCACCCTCTGCCATTCCCCCGCCCTCCTTTTGCAGTGTTGGGTGGGGACAGCAGCACACAGAGGAAGAGAGGTGAGGCGAGAGCTTCAAGCTGCTCCTCTCCAGTTAACCCCACAAGCTGGTGAATTATTGCTTCTTCAGCCCCAAACACTGAGCCTAAACTGCTTTCTCTGGCTGAGAGTCAGGGCTTTTAGCTTTGGTGCTGTGCTTTTCCTAATATAGCTGTGGCTTGGGCTAGCATCACCAAGAGTGGCGTTAACTACCCGCCCCCACTTCTCTCCTGGGACGAGTAACCAGAAGCCTGCCGTACCATGGTTGATGTCATCAGCCCCTGAGGGTGGTGGCAAGAGCTGAAGATAGCTGGATTTTGCCACTTCTTGTAGTTTCAGCAGTGCCACCAGAGGGAAAAAAAAAGGCATGAGGTCCTGTCATGCTGGGCACTGGAAAAACAGTCCTTTCTTGAGCGAAATGGATGAAGCAGGAAGAGCAAGGAGACCATGGAGGGAGAGGGGATTGGTGGGACAGGGCAGAAGAGGCGCAGTGGCAGTCTGGACTGTAACAGCCTGACTGCTGCAATGGGAAGCAGAACTAAGGAGGGCCGCCGAGGAAGGGGCACACACAAAGGACATGGTCAAATAGCACACTCCCCTGCATATGCAGTCATTTTGTGCCCCAGGAGGAACTGCAAAGAGCTACAAGACAAAACAGAACTGGCTCTACAGGGTTTCCTAACA